>NW_011948436.1:3118551-3155692 GCF_000503995.2 Ceratosolen solmsi marchali | reverse complement strand
TCTCTCTCTCTCTCTCTCTCTCTCTCTCTCTCTCTTTTCTTAAAAAGGGGCGCTCAACCGTAAACTATGTACCTCTTTAGGATGTTAACGGTCTCGTTAAGTCGAATTCCGAAAAGGATTCCCTCACAAGTCTTTTATTATTATTGCGTTTTCCTCGGCTCGGTCCCTTGCGCAAAAGCCATTTCCCTTCTCTTGCACCCGTCTACGTATAGATAGTCATGCATTGGAGCAAAGGAAAGAGAGAGAGAGAGAGAGAGAGAGAGAGAGAGAGAGAGAGAGAGAGAGAGAGAGGAGAGGATTCTCTCCGAGTGAAGTAACAACCTTTGAAGCATGCCGCGCGAAAAATAAGAAGGAAGATGCGAACTGAGAGAGCAGGAGAGGATGAATCGGGAGATGAGTTCCTTCAGAGACTCGCGCCAAAAGTGTTCAAGGGCCGGTAACTCTTTTGTTTTACACGGTGATACAAAACGTCAGGAATCTGAATTAACTATAGTTACAGTAGCTTAAATCCAAATGAGTCATTAAAAAATAAAGAGCACCAAAAAAAAAAACAAAAAAAAACAAAAAAAAACAAAAAATGATGAAAAAGGACACGACTTTTTTTATTCATTGTAGAGGGAAATTAAAGGACTTAAAAAGTACAAGAACTTTGAATATACCGTTCATTAACTTTTAATAGTAGAATTAATTTTAAATACCGATAAAGAGCTTAATCTTCAGCATTTATTATGCTTATTATTATTATTATTGTTATCATTATTATACTTGAGAACGAAAGTTAAGTAATGAATCGGAATATTAAACAAAAGTAAACGATTAATCTAAAAACTCTGTTAAATGGGTACGTATTTTTTTTCTTATCAAATGTCTTGTCTCCTTAATTATAACCCGTCCGTGCTAATCTTAAATATAATACAAATAAAGTAAAAGCCGAGTACAGCGTAGACTACATTCGACTGTTGGATGATTACATCAAGACATCTTTAATGTTATCGGAATCTTTACTCACTCCATACAGACAAATAGTTTATAAAAGAGTTTTTTTTATACAAGTTAATAATGATTTTAATTAAACGTTGGCTAGCTTTTGAAACGCATACTTTAATAAAGTTTTCAATACATTTAACGAATGCGGCTGTTATGCTTTTTTTCTTTTTTTTTTTACATTTCAATACATTTATCAGTAAAAAGAAAGTTCGATAAATGACGCGAGACATTTATTCTTGTCAAACTAAAATAGAAAATTTACTCCTTTTGAAATGAGAATATCGTTACAAAGGAAGTGAAATATTAACATTAAGATATAAAACGAAATTTTTTCTAATTAAAATTAAAATGAAATTTACGCTCAATTTGCTTATCAATTATTTCTAAAGTGTAATAAGAATTGTATGCATGTAAAGTAAGATGTAGAGCAGAACAATTCCTGAGTACGCAAATACAGTATTATACAGACAAATGTATATAAATTAAATTTTTTATTTCGATTTATATAAGAAAGTTTATTAAATAAAAAATTCACAATTTTATTTTGAGTAGAAAAACTTTGAATATTACAACTTTTTAATATTAAATGTCGAATGAAAAAAAAAATGAAATTAATATTGGATATAGACGTGATTGATTTTAATAACAAATAAATGAATATTTTACCTGTTTTATACAAAAAATATTTCCTTAAATATTTAATTTTAATGAAATATAACATTTATTATATGTTTCTTTGCTCGAAGCATAATTAGCTTACACAATTATATAATTAAGTGAATGTAATACAACAAATAATTGTGTTTTTAATATTAAACTTTTTGATTATATTAAAGCTTCGTTCATTCGTACTGACATCTAATTATTAATGAAATTCTTATTAATACGTAAGCCTTAAAAGCATAATTAATAGAATTTAATGGGATCATAGATTTAGGCTAATATCTTTAATATACGCGATAAAAATGGAAATTATTACAAAAAAATTTTTTAGATTACTAAGGAATATGACGAGTACAACTTTCACGATTGTTTTCTTATTTATCTCGATTATTTATAGTTTATGAAGATTACGTGATTGATAAAAATTAATATGAATAAAATGTTGTAAAAGAATTCCTTTGATTTAAAATGATTATTAATATTATTAATTATTATTAATATACGCGCGCGCGCGCGCGCGCACACACACACACACACACATATATATATATATATATATATATAAATATTTACTGAATAATGAAGTGGTATTAGTTTATAGGCAATAATGCAAATTGTAATAAGAATTAATGATTTCTTTTGTTAATTAGTTTACTAATTTCTTACTTAAAATTAAATGACATAATTTGAAAATTAAAAAAAGGATATGCAATTCACTCCATATGTAGCTCTGATTGCAGTTGAATTTCATACGAAAAGGAATTATTGTCGCAAGGACGTTTTATAAAAGTATTATTAGAGTTCATTCCTTGAATCGCGACTCTATATCGACGAGGAAATCTACGTTACCGACAATGCTTAGCACAAATTATCATTCGATGGTATATTAATGAGTTTAATTTACCATTATATGTTGGGACATCCACATTTGCAGGATAATGCTGTAGATTCCGTTAGTATATTTAATGATGTGCTATAGAAATATGAGTAATTATGTATAATGAGCGTATGAATAGTGGAACAATTTGGCTCCCGCATAATCAGAAGAGAATTCATTTGCTTTTCATTGTTAGTAAAAATTTTACTTTGTAAGTTAGATAATTATCTTGTAATTATAACGCGTAGTCTTCACTTTTTAATAAATCAATGAAATTGTAAAAGTAAGAGTTAAGATAAAAATAAGTGTTTTTAAGTCGTAGACAATTAAATTTTAATTTATGTATTTTTTATACGTTTCGAATTATTATTCTAATGCTCATATGCATTTAATGGTTTAAAATTACATTTTTATATCAGCTTATTTATTCTAATTACTCGATAAGTATTGAAATTTTCATGGGCTTAAATCTATATTCTGCTAAATTCTACAATTACACAAACGCACACTCGTATAAACGTGCATGTAACTCAGTAGTGCCAGTATTCCATAATTCACATCATTTAACGTTTCTGTAGAATAAGTAGCGATGCAGGTTTTTTTTTTTTTTATTAAATAAATGTAGGGCGTACGTTTATGGGAGAATTACATTGAGGCAGTTATTAATTACAAAATCTTATAATATTAAATGACTATCCACTTAGTAAGCAAATTATGCCTCATTATTTGATCAGGTCTTTGTCGAAAAGTCTAAATATTTCAGAATGTTAAACATAACAAACGGTTCGAATTTATTTCCTTGAACCGAATAAGCCTTGTAATTATGTTTGGCTCTACTTCATTTTCATTATAACTTATACAATTTGCCTGGGAAATTAATATGTAATTACATATAGTAAATACATCATTTTATCCCATTCATGAAATTCGAAATAAAAGCGTAAACAGTATTGTTTCCTAGATCATGGATTATTAATTGCTAGAGGATATATAAATTATGAATATCGATCGTTGTGCTGGATATAATCTAATTATTCTTGCTTTATCGATAGCTCCTAATGGATTTATGTGTAAAGTTTCTTTATAAATGCATAGGTTAGTAAGAACTCGAAAAATTATTTCGATCTAATTATTATGAATTAGTCGTTGTCCCATTTTCCTTGTCTACTTAAAATTATCTTTCAAGTTCTATTTCATTTAGATTAATTTTATCGTTATCTGTCACCTTGGTTCCCATCTCTTTCAATTTGTTGTTCCTTACTTTTCTAATATAATAGGAGCAGCGTTGATTAAGCGCTTTAAATTGCTATTTTATTTAAGTAGTCAATCATGCGGAATTGTAAGACCAAGATTTTTCGATCTTTATCGCGCTTGTTAAAACGTAATTCTTATATCAAACACTTTCACATATTTTTATAGCTAAATTTTATTTTTTATAATACAATTAATAATTACTAGATTTATTCATTTGTTAAAAGTTGTAAAAATTTATCTATCATATTGATGGCTTAAAAATTTTAACGTCTTTTCAATATCTAACTAAAGGTCTTTTGGTTGCAGTTGGTGGTTTAATTTAGTAATTTGAATTCATTACATATGACCTATTTTTATAGTTTATAATGTTTGTAATTTTCGTTAAAAATGATAATATTTTAATAATTCGAGCATCATAGAAGAACAAATGGTAACATTTATCCAGAAATTTTATCAATTGTTACATTAGCGATAAGCCTCTGGATCAATACTCATGAATTCTGTAGATTCTAATATAAAACTTCATAAAGTTTTGACTTTTAATTAAATTGAACGTTAATTTGATTAAAGTTAAGAAGATTATGACAAATGCTTTGAATAAAGACTCTAATAAAGTATATTGTCAAGTATATTGTATTTAATGTATGAATAATTTAAGGTGTATTTTTCAACGTATGTTGAATAATTTAAGGAGTGAGTTAAGAAATTTCGATAATTAGCATATGATTTTAGAATTTGTAAATATATCTTGATATCCTTAATATCTCTTGAACGTTAGCTATAATTATTATCCTAACTAATGAAATTAATGATAAAATAATTTATTATTGGTCCTTTTAATTTACTGTAAAAGCTATGTATTTTACAAAATTTTACAAATGCTCAAACTCATTTTCAACTGTGCAAATCTTATGCTTGGGATAATCGTGCAGCATATATTATCTGCAGCTTTCCTTTTTTTCTTCCACAAGAACTCTTAATAATTTTAATCAGAAACTTGACCAATTTGATTAACAAAAATGCATTTACCCGTTTGCTAATATATTATTTGCAATTGATCAAAGTGTCGTACGATATTCTCTTTTGTTTCACCATAGAAGGAAAAATTATTTTACCGGGTGATCCTTTTAATTCCTAGATATCCATATTCATCCGCTTCTTATATATGCAAATGATTTAGTTTACCAGTGTCGGCTTATTACAAGTACGACTAGTCTCTACTACTAGACTACTCCATTGCACCGGCATAGTCGTTCGTTGTATTTCCGAATCTGAGAATGAACTACGATATAGCGATAGGCGGCCAGTAAGTTGAACAAAATGACTTCATAAAGAAGAAAATTTTATTGCGTATATATATATATATATATATCATTATGGTATGGATCGCGATCATTTTCTCGATCCATTACATTTGTCGAAAGATTATTAGTGCTCTAACGTGCTACTATGTGCCTAAAAAAAATTACATCATCGGGTTTAATTAAAAACAAAAATATATGAAAAGATATCGTTTATTGTCTATGCTCATTATACATGATGAAAAATTTCAATGACAATTATAATTGATCGCTAAACTATGAATTGTATTTGAAGGTTTTTGCTTGGTATACAGATGGAACAAATGGCTATTGGACCATCGACTCGGGCTTCTCTTACGATCTTCCACAAAATTTCCATGTCATTGCAAAAATCAGCCTTTAATGCGACTTAAGTTAGCCCTCGGCAAGCTCGATGCGACTCTTCCAAATAACCAAAGCCCGAACGTAAATAACATAGCTCGGCCTTCTTAAATAGAAAAGCAAATCAATACGCTCGCTCGACAAAATCCGACATTTAATATTTCTCGTATTGTTATTATTATTATTATTATTATTATTATTATTATTTGACCAGGCTCTTTTTCTCTTATTATTTTCTCGACTATTCCTTAAAAAGGCGATATTCGGCTGAAGGAGGTCGACTGGATCGGTGGCACGGTGCGCCATAATTTTCAAAAGCGCCTTACCTCCTCGCGCATTGTTATTCAAGTGCGTAGATGGAGGAGCGCCTCGCGGGCATCGAGCGAGCAGCGCCGCGAGCGATAAAGCCCGTCTTTATAGGCGAATAAAAGGAGGAAAAGCCATTATCGATAAGAGCGGATATGTGAAAAGAGCCGGTCGAGCTAGAATCTCCTGTTGGGAGGTCGGTAGGCTTGGGGCTTCCCGGCGGTGGTGGCTGCGTCGCCTTCTCGGTACTGACCGCTGGTATCGCTCGACGGATTGGCCGCGATCCAGTCGAGGGCGCGCTGGATCAGGGGCGGGATCTCGGGACTGGGTGGTGGAGTCGGCAGATGATCGCCCTGGAACACGGCGCCGTTCTCGTCCGCCTGCCAGGCGATCTTCACGGGCTCGCCCTCGTTCGTCGTCCAGCTAGCCGAGCCCTGCACCTGCTCTGCCTCGTCCGGGCTGCCGCGGTTTTTCAACTGACCCCGCTCCTCGTACGAGATGCCGTTCGCGGTCTCGTACTTGGTGTAGAACGAGCCGTCGGGATTGACGTCCGAGACCTGGCTCAGGATGTCACTGGCCTGCTGCTGGGACTGAGGCTGGGCGCTGCTGGCCTGCAGCAAGTAGATGGCGAGCAAACAGCGAACCAACATTTTTCTCAATCTACGTTCGGGGCACAAAGGGTTCACTCGTTATTAATGTTCTTCGGGAATAATTACTTTTTACAAATACATGTCTTATCTCTTACATACTTTTGCGAAGGATAGTGGGGTGCTTAGGGATCGAGTGTTGGCATCATCGGGAACTACGAATTTAATTGAGCAGGTGGCGGTGATGATGTTGTAATGGGAGCACAATGGAGTAATAGAAAGGGAAATTGGAATACATAATTTTATTCTAATTTTGTCGTTATATTTCTATACTGTGATTGTGTATAATTCGACTCCTGGCTTAGGACCATAGACTTTGTGATATATGTACGTTATGAGTATTGAAAAGTATTAAGTTTGTGAAATAATTCCATTGTGATTGCAAAATTTTTGTAAAAATAACTTTCAACTATCCATATGCACGCGAATGCGCCAAGTTTAAACGTATCATGTCAAGTACGCACATTAACAAGAATAAATAGCCTACGACACTATCTACTTTTTAACCATCTCCTTTCATTCGCGATTTCACACTACAAGTCGTATTACATTATAACAATTTACGATCGATTGTGAATTTGTAAAAAAATATTAATTATTATAGGAATTGAATATCGAAGCTTATAGAATTGGTATTAATTAGTATTCTTAGGCTTCATCACAAGCTTTATGTATCTATTAATGATTTAAGTTACATTTATATACCATTAATCGTCTTTACCTTTGAATTACAAGATTTTGTAATGCTAAATAAATGAACATACTGGTGAAATTGAAAGGAAATCGAAAGATAAACGAGACGAGACGCTTTGACGTTACATCGACAATTTCTAATTAATTTATCGAGCTTAAACCAATTCAATAAACAAAACACATTGATTACCAGCGATTAATTATTTATATGACGATCGTTCTTTTATAAAATATTTATTACGTAAAACATAAATACACGTGGCACATAATATATTTTTATTTATTTATTTTTATTTTATTTTTTGCTGCATTAATAATTAATAAGATGTTCACAGCGTTCATTTGTAATTATGTAAATACACTTTAGATAATTCCACATTCATGTAAATTTTGTAATATTTCCAAGATTTTTAAAAGTAAAATATTATTCTAAGCTACTATATGCTAAAGTGGAAGAAGAATATTTAAATAAATTTGTGCAATATAACGAGTAATAAAATGTTTTCACAAAGTCAAAACGCAAACCAAGTATTAAGAAGTTAATTTCCAGCGTTATTCATGTAATTTTCAAATATGTAGTTCATATACGTTAAGGGGAAAAAAATAGTCAAAGCTAATTAACAATATCAAGCGATTTAGAATAAAAATTTCGATGAGATGGAACGACCGCCAGTCCTTTAAATCTAGTCCTTAATAAATTATGTACTCTGTCTTGTGAGTTATTTCACGTAAGTTCATCCCTTAACCGATAGATTCTCTCTCTCTCTCTCTCTCTCTCTCTCTCTCTCTCTCTCTCTCTAAAGACAGATATACATATGAACTTTCGAATTGTGAAGAGCACTTTTCGAAATTCAAAGTGGCTCGCGTAATACGACGTCTAGAAGTGGTGAAAAAAATTTTTTCATGCAGTTGCGACTGAATATGCCTGCCTACGTTACATCAATGTATTACATCTGAATTTTGAAAAACTCCAGATGATACGGATTTTATATACACACATCAACTTACTCGTGTGAATGATATTTACGAAAAAAAAAGAAGGTTTTTAGCAATAACGTTTTGGGGAGAGAAATAGTGACAATTTCATCAAAACTAAGAAAAATGTTTAACATAATTTTTGTTCAGTCACAATTAAGATCAAATTCAATAAGAGCTTCGACTGGATTATGCCGTACACGAGATGTAAATTATTCTCTGTAGTTCCAGCTACGATCAATGATCGCGTTTGCTCGGAGCACAAAATTTTGTTCAGATAATCGATCCGAAGTCGAGTTCCATCTCGTTCACTTCTTATATCTAACTGCTCCAATATTATTCCAAAAATTTATAATTAATTTTGTATACACAATCATAAAATTAAAATAACTTCATAATTATTATTGTGATTGATATAAGATAAATTATAAATGCTTTGATTGGTGGTAGACACATTTTTTAAATTTGTTGATGAAAAATTTTTTAAATTTTGGTCCCTGCCTATATAAATGCAAAACTATCTTGCAGCAACTACTATCTTGCGTTTTAAAAAAATATTTACATAAATTTTTAACTCTATTGGAATATTATGAGAGAAATGCGACAGCTATATATATATATATTTATTATATAACAATGCGTTTGATCTGTAATATAAATTTATATAAAAAATTTATTTATAATGAATTTTAAAGTTACCTATTCGATATTAAGAGAAAATTTGGATTATATTTTATCCAAGAGCGGGAGACATTTTTCGTCGCTTCTTAGGGTCTTTATATAATTTAAAAATAATTTAAAACTCATCAGGCATCAAAGTCCCGATCAAACATTGACGCTACCATATATGTCACAAAAGATAAAAGATAAAAGAATAAAAGTCAAGCATACGCTACTACTCCTCATAAACTCGCTTCTTTCATAAAAGCGCTTTAACTTATGCTACTACGTTTTTAGCAAACATACGCCCCGCCCTTACCACCCACCCGTACGACCCCCCGGCTACCACATAATGACAATAACCATCGATCAAGCTCAAATACTTCACAAAAACTCGCAACTTCTCGGACAATTATATTTCTTTTACTCCGATCGACCTGTTGAACACGATTTTTTCTATCTGAAAAATCCGAATTTCTCTCCTCCTCCTCCTCCTCCTCATTCTTCCCCTTTCCCAACCCATTAAAAAGACTGTGACGAAGACTGTCCAGACGCGCTATAGTAATCGCGACATAAGCTAATCAAATTTACTAATTGCAGTTATACGTTTGCGAGGGCAAAGATCCCACCGGTCTGCCGACTTCCGGTCTCCGAATCTGCCTCCGGCCGCGTATAATCCCCTCGCACCCTTACCTACGTCGACGCTTACAATGTATCCACAGACTCGTCCTCGTCTCCTCGTCAGGTAAGCTAATTGGAGGTACTCGTGAGATCGCTCACCGCTACACAGCGTCTCGACTCGGAGTTTATCAGCTTTTATAGGGATATCTCGCGTCACTTTCGCGGCTCGCAGGTTGCGTCAACGCCCCGTCGCGCCGACGAAATTCCCGAGTCGTTCGCCTCGTCGCTCGCGGAATCGTTAGCCGAGCGCGGAATTGCGCTATAAATAAGCGTCGCCCGCTCCTCAGGGGCGATACATCGTATTTTCATTTTCCTCCGCCTTTTTTATTTTTCCTCGTCTTCATTTAACGCGCGGCGCGACGCCTCTTGCCTTGGATGACCGAGTGAACTTTGCGTTGGGGATCGCGCGCGCGGAAAAGGCTTATGAACATTATGACGCGCGGTTATGATTGCTGTTGTACCTCTTCGAGGATATTAACGTTGCGTCACGTGGCCTTCTCACGACCACGCGAATTTCTTGGCGCATACCTCTCCCCGTCTCTCACTCGCCTCTCTTTCGCTCACTTTCTTTCGCTCTCGCTCGTCCCGTACTACGTCCGTCCATCGAGGAGGTTTCGCTTGGTGGTGCCGACGCCGTTACGAACCGTACGTCAAGTGGCTTATTGATATTGAAAATCAGTAATGACAATGGAAAAGCCAATTAGTCATTTTTTATATACCCCATCGTTCGTATTGATTGTCATTTATTTTGAGGCGATTTCATTTAAGACATCGACAGCTCCCAAGCTGCATCGAGCTTTAGCAACCTCGACATTTCTGCACCTTTAATTTTTATCCATTCATTTTGTAATGATATCGCGCAATCGTAGACCTAGAATCATAAATTTCGAGAATATCAACGTTTACGAACAGTTGACGATCGTAAAATGCGTTTAATGCCAGACAGGATCAATTTATTTATTTTCATCAATTTATCATGAAAAAAAAAATAAAAATGATGAGTTAAATCGCTTAAATAATACCTTAGATATAACTATTACAGATTTTAAAAAAGCTCAATATAATAAATACACTTTAATGCGACTTCATAATTTAAAAAAAAAAAAAACGCACTTTTTTTACAACAACAACTTATATAAATAGTTTTCAATGTATGACTTTATTACGATGTCTCAATATGAATTTCATTTTATTTTTTCGTGATAAGTGCATTTTAATTAAATTGAAATTAATGATATTCTTAACATAGATTATCCATTAAAACTCGTAATTGTGCAAAATTTTAACGAAAACTGTCAAGCTGCAAGGAAGAAGACATTTTAACGCGAATTAATTGTGTTGTTATTTAAGTGATCATGTTTTTATTGAACATATTTTCTTAACAGAATCCAAAAACATTATACGCTTTTCAATTAATATTCATTAAATATAAAAGCTTTTCAGTTTATATAATCCAAAATTGTGTTTAAAATATATTACAAAATGCTCGCTTAATTACTTAATTAATACATAATAGTTTGATGAATATCGAACTTAGAGAATGCCTTCGAGTACTTGAAGTTTTTGTAAGTAAAATTAAGCAACTTTAAATTATCCTTTATAATTTCTAATAAAGATTGTTAGCTACTGTATTTATATATCCTTGACACTAGTAAATCTAATTAAACTATATAAAAACTTATTTATTCGACTCGATAAACTCAAAATACTGGGAGGATGCTGAAAGGTTTTGTATTAGCTCAATAGTTAACAAGTCAATTTATTAATTAATCATTGTTTAAGTATAATTTTGTTATCGAACTTTGTTCTTTTATACTTGCATTTATAAAATATAATGAAAAATATATTTGTCATGAGTGCATGAGCTTCATTAACCCTTTATATTAACATTCGTTGTTAATTTACATAAAAATTATATATTATTATAGTATACGGTTATAAGAAAATATTATATCATCCTCGGACATATGAGCATTGATGTTCAAATTTGTTCTTAATAACAAGTTGTGACTTAATTCAACAAGATATATAAAAGTTTAAAAACTTTCAAAACATATCTAAAGTTAGGTAAAAATTGTTCTCTACTTAATGTCTAGAAAATAATCCAAACTTATTAATTGAACTTTTTTAATATTTTACTATACTCTTATAATTTGATTTCTTAAAACATTGTTAGGAGTATCGTATTTTCTTCTTAAAGAGCGACAACCTATTTTGAACATTTTCTTTGAATGTGTTCTTTTAGAAACTTTCTTCTAACTTTGAAAACACTACCAAGGGATCGGTTGTGCATTATATCAAGGTTTTGTTCTTCAATTTACACTTTATTGAACGTTGCTGGCATTAGTGCTTTTTCTATCTACGAAAGATCCCAGTCAAGCGAGCCCATGGGGAAAACAGACTTTTAGACATGAATCGTAGACTTAGAACATGTACATTCGAATTGAAAAATGGTTCCGTCCAGCCTCTATACGTGATAATGTGATATCGACAATGAAATTCATACACGATTCCATATAAATTAGAATTAATTTATTTATATTAAAATATATTAGCATTATTATTTATATTCTTCGTATGGTATATGCAGTTGTTTATATTAAAGGCGTTCACATCAAGTTATAATATGAATTATATGAAAAATGAATTTAGATGTTTTTTCCCCGAACGACGATCTTCTTTTAAAATTAAAATGTTTAATACATTTATTTACAATAATATTTATTCAGGCAGTATTGTATACTACGAGAAATTGATATTTTATTTATAAATAAAATTATTAAAATTTATGCACCTTATACATTTAAGGGAATGTCATTAATAAATAATTGTTTGAGAACATTAATTTTTATAATTATTCTTAAATAATAGATTTTATGTGTATATTGTTTTTATATAAATGCTTTATCTTGTTAATGGTTAATCAATAAATAAGCAAAGAACGTTTATACATAATACAAGAATGCATCTATATAAATATATACGAAGATACGATATTCTTCTTCTTATAGAACAAACTAAAAAGTTATTTAAAATTTCATTCTGCATAATAAATATTATCAACTTGCAATGAAATTATTAAATACATAACAAAGGTTATAAATTTATTATATTTTATCGGGCGGTGGCTTAATTTTAAGTTTAAAATTTAAAATTTAAAACTTAACTTAACTAACAAAAATTTAAACTAAATCCCTTCAAATTTAACAGTACTTTTCAATATAAAATGGAAATAATAATAAAAAAAAAAAAAAAAAAAAAAAAAAAAAAAAAAAAATAAGGGTATCGAATTCATACCTAATAATTATTATAAAAAATAAATACACTTAGCAACCCACCATACGTGGGTTAAGAACGTGTTATTAAATAATTAAGTACACAAAGTTTACATAAATAAAGTCATAAATTTATAAAATACTGATGCATCTAATATTTTTAATGATTGATTAATTCTCGTAAATCTCGTAAAGTGAGCGCAAAGTTATAAAAGAATAAACATGATATACGATATACATGAATGACATTGAGTGCAAAAATTGAAATCTAGAACTATAATCTGATATAAAATGAATTTCTGAATAATTTTCTCTCGATACTATATTAAAATAAATAAATATTTAATGATAAAGTTTCACATATCTTCTCTCAAATTATCCGATCTCATCATATTTCTCATAATTACGACATAAATAATACAATACTAAAAGATTGTTCTTAAAATTGAATGTCGAAATATTATTAACTTAATTGCAACAATTGTTAATAATGCTGAGTTAATCAAATATTTACTAATACAACTTTTTAAATAACACATTGAAATTCACCACAAAAACTCTAAGCTATTAAAAAATATTAACATCATTATTAATTTGAAATGTAGAAAAAGTACTTGATTAATAAATAATAGCTTTTATTTATTACAATAATAAGTAAATAAACGTGGTAAATGGATACCAGAGAAAGGCAATTCCCGATCATTATTTTTATGACCGATGCACATTACATAGAATAAAAATGCTCAGAACGTAATATTGATTAATTTAATTGGTAATTTCAAACGAAAGAAAACGATCCATTATTTATTAAGCGCTTTTGTCAAAAATTTATATTTAATTAAAAATACTCATTCCATTGATTCAGCGTATAGTAAAACTTTCGCCAAATGTAAAGTTTGTTTTCGATGTTCCACTGAATTCCCAATTGCATATATCGCTTGTTATTTGATACGTTCTTGGCGTAATTATAATTTTTCTTTAATCGAATAAATTACATTTATTTATTATAAAATTTACATATATGTATATAAATATTTCATAAAGTTACGCTGATCACGTTCGTATAAAACAGATTGCCTACTTTCTTATGCAATCCATTAATTCGAGTAATTGAAAGTTAAACTTTTAATTAACGTATATTGTAAATATTTATTGATAATAAATAATTGTAATAATTTCAGGTAATAAATAATATTACAAAGGGATTACGACGATTTTATAGGTTTCACCTATAAATATCAAAAGTTGAAATTTCAAATATAAATTGTACCGGCCTTGTTACTATTCAATCTTACGAAATTATTAATTTTAGAATTAAATAACTCCTTCGACTATTATAATCATTTTTTACATTTTGCTCTTTTATGAGAGGTAAAATACTTCATTTTCAAGTATATATAATTGCTTATGATATTTTTAGAATGTCTACTTTTGTATTTATTTATACATATCATTATTGTATATATATATATATATATATATATATATATTATCTTTCAAAAATATTATACAATTTTAACGTACAGTAACCATTATTCATTGAAAAATAATTGTTAATTAGAGATTCATGCTTTAAATTAGATTAATTTGTATTAGATAAAATTATCGTTGTTAAAAGCAAAAATTGTGAATTATACGTATTTTCTATATTTATTTTTATTCTATGTATTTGACGTAATTCTATGTATTTGACATTTAGTTGACGAATAACTTTATATTTTTTACTATTGTCTGTAATATTATTTTTCGACTCTTAATATACCATCAAATTAACTTGATTAGTATCATATTAATTATATATAAACACATAAATAAATTATGTTAACCCATCATTTTATTTAGAATGATTTACTTGTTACGTAATCGATTCAATTCAAGTGTGCAAATTTTCCATGGATATTACAAATTAAGATTATTATCTAAATTAGTTTATAGTGATAGTACGGGATAAAAGAGATAGATATAAACATTAACATAAGGTGATAAACTTTCACTCAAAATCAATACGCATATTTATATGTTTTGAATAAATTATTTCAACATAATTGATAATAAGTGTTTGCAATTGTACATAACATACTGATTATTAATTTTCACTGAATTGATTATATTTGACTTATTTGAATTAGGATAATTTATGAGAAGTAATGTAAATACTTTTATTATAAAATAATTTAAAATTGAAACAAAAAATTAAAATATGTTTTTAAATGATGTATATTTAAAGTTAATTCATATGATGAAATCATGACAAGAAATGAATATTAATTTGTATTATTTGATTATTGTATTATTATATTATTTGATTATATATTACTAATGCGAGGTTTGAGATATAATTTTTTCACTTCATAAAGACTAGTATTAAAGGCATTAATATCTTGATGCAAATTAGCTACGAAGTGTTACAGAATTACGTACATTATTATAAATTACGACAGTTAAATTTTCTGAATTTATATTTCCTTTACGTTTTCTTAATTACATACTTAATTGTTTTAGAGCAGAAAACTTCAAACTGATGAATAGTACTAATGGTACTCGGGCAGGTATTCAATGTAAATATTTTTTGATTTTCTCTTTCTTATCTATTTTCAGTCATATGAATCATAATATATAAAATAAAATGATATTCTAATTTTAAATTCTACGTCAATTTTAATACTATAAAGAAATGAAAGAAAAATCAAGATAACAAAATTGTTTTATTCAATTTATTTATTATTTGAATTTAGAATGTATGAAAATTTTACGCTTCATTCACCTAACAACTATAATGTCATAATATACTCATAATTAATAATTGTTATTATGATTTTATATTTACTATGTGATAAAAAGCTTGTAGTAGTAATTCTACAAAATTGTAAAAGTTGATTCAAATTAGTTGACGTATTATAAAATATAGTATATAATTTCAAATTGTACTTTATAACTTTATAAGTTATAATGTTTTGTTTTAACTAAAATAGAAATTCATATATTTATTTACGTATTTACGGGTTATCGTAACGAATGAAATTATCTTGTTCCGAATATTAATTGTTATCATTAGATTTCCAAGCGATTGGCATTTCGTTTGCACAATAAAAATGACGCTTTCCATTACGATATAACTAATTTAAATTTTATATTGGAAATATTAGAAAATATACTTAAATGGTGATAGATGCGAATACAAAGCTTTAATATGCATTGGAAAGCATCATTTAGTTTCAGTGAGATCAAAGTAGAAATTTCGAATTGAATAATATTACTTTACTAGCGGCACAAGAGTAAATTCTCTGCATGAAGTAATATTTCGATGACAAGAGAAATATAATTGCAATTTGAAACAATGAATTTTAAAGCAAACTATTCGACATTCTATTGTTACTTTGAATAATCCTTAATGTTTATTTTATATATTTTTAATAAACAAGTTAGAATATTACAATGAACTTCATAGACTTAAATGCAAAATATCATAATCATTTTTATACATTTATTGATTAATTATGTGAAATAACTTTTATTTTTCAAACTAGATAGAGCATTTATGATCTTGTGAAAAGAAAAATCTATCCGTAATATCGTGTATGCATAAGAA
Source organism: Ceratosolen solmsi marchali (assembly GCF_000503995.2). Classification (NCBI taxonomy): domain Eukaryota; kingdom Metazoa; phylum Arthropoda; class Insecta; order Hymenoptera; family Agaonidae; genus Ceratosolen; species Ceratosolen solmsi. The sequence goes on along the minus strand of NW_011948436.1, from coordinate 3,139,403 downwards.
ATTTTGTTTTTAGTAATTAACACGTATGTCGTTAACACTGTGCTTTTTAAGAAAAAGAACAAAAAAAAAAAAAAAAAAAAAAAAAAAAAAAAAAGAAAAACAAATGCACTCACCTACACATAATATTGCGGATGGCGATTACGTCGTCAGCATTTGACACGCAATCTCTTTTCACCGCCTAACGAGATTCAGTCGCAGATTCGACGATGAGGCTCTCCATGCATTAATAAGGCATCGTGCCATTTTATTAATCTACGCACAAGTTGCATAATTATTGGCGTGCTATATTGCAGGGAATTGCAAAGATTAGGTAGTTGGCGCGCGAATCTTAATGCTAGAAGGTCAGCCGCAAAATTTTCTGCAGTTTATCCATTAGTTATTCAATGTGCCTCACTCTTTCTCGGGTTTTTCTCCTTATATGGCATTGGTAAGCGATATGTGGTTTTACGTACCGATTGTACGGAGAAATTTCAACAAGAAGAGTATGAAATTTATGCCCACGGAGCATAGATGGATTTTTTTTTTTTTTTTTTTTTTTTTTTTTTTACTTAGAGAATCTGAGAGCTTATAAACTAAAAATTAATTAATTTTTATTTTTCTACTATAGCTTATTAGAATATTGATAATTTTTACAATATGAAATAAACATTCTATAGATATTTAGTAACTTTATTTTGTAGTTACGCATCTTAAAGTGTGAATTTATAATACAATAATGATTTACATGCTCCTCCATTGTTATTGTGATAAAACATTTCTCCACTGCGCATAATATAAAATATAAAATACTTTTTAATACAATTTATTACAATAATGTATGTAAACTTCCTTCGTCCTACAGCATCCATACTAAAAATTAAAACACGTAGTGCTAAGAACAATTTTCTATAGTGTTGATTTTTGGTAACCCCTTCGGGTCTCCGTACTATAAATTCTGCGTTTATTGCTGCACTATTTTATCGCTCCTACAGGTATTAAATCAGTTTAATAATAAAGTATTTTGATTAATGTAGAATTATAATTCATTTATATAGGATATGAGAATCGTTAAAAGTTGTAATAATAAAAAAGTTGTGTTTAAGAAAGTATGAATAGAGTATCTATCGAAATAATATACAAAAAAGAGATAATACAATGTTTTCTGCTTGTATGAATCATCTATAATTATAAAAATTTAAATTACTATTTAAATAAAATCTTGAGTTATTGAATATTTTATTAAATTAATCATACTTTAGAATAATATATTCAATGTATTTTTGCTTTTACGTTCCTCGAAATTATAAATAACAAGGTCAATGTAAATAAAATTACTATTATTAATCTTTAATAAAATATCATCCAAAAAAAAAAAGAAAAAGAAAAGAAAATTAATTTAAAGAATTTACTTTATAGGAATTATTTATTTAAAACTAATTTATTATTTCCTATTTTTTTAATGATAATTAGATAGTAATTTATTATATAATATGGGTAATTAAATTTATTATTTATTTGAATTTATAGAATTCAATTTTTAAAAGTAGATATTCTTTTGTTTTGTTTGCTTTGAGGTCATTTTTGTTCTGCCTATTAACAAAAGTAATTAGAAAAATCGTTAGAAATTAACCAATTGCAAAAAAACGTACACGTATATGTTTAAGTACGACATAGATGAACGACCCTGTAAATTTGAACTTTATCCGATAAAAAGTGAGACGCGTGGGATTTCTCGAAGAAACGAAAATGACAAAAAACTCGAACGAACTGCCAGGATAAATGAGTTTACAATTACCGATAAGCTGCCAATGAATAATGACAAAAATTTAATTATTCCTTATAACACGAATTATCTTATTTTATTGGAAAGTATATAAAAATAAAAAATTAAAATTAAAAAGTTCCAGTTAAAGATAATATTTCTCAAAAGTATGATTGATTTTATCTATTTCATAAATATAATTTCAAATTTTTTGATTAATTTTTTCATTTATATGAAACTATAATTTATAACGATATTACACAGCTTTTCAATATAAAAATAATTTGTAATAATAATATATGATAATTGTTATGTACTTTAATGTTATTTCTAATTGCCTCTGGATAATTAGTTTTAAATAATCAGTAAATACAAATGCTAATTTTATATCTTATTACCTATTTTGTCATTATCCTACGAAACTATCCTAACATTAAATGTTTAATTCTCTATTTATATATGACGCAATATTATATTTTAATTATTATTATTAATATTTTTTTTTTTATGAAATCTTATTACTCGTGTCAAAGCTCGTGTATGTGTAAATAAATTTGTATAATTGATTTAATAATAATACAAATATTGATTTAAATTAAATTATTGATAAAAAAATCCAAAGATGATAAAAAATATAACGAATGAATTATATTTGTTATTATTGAACTCTTGTTTAAGATTAAAACAACTTTTTAAACGATTGCGTATAATGTAACACATGTGATTTTAAGTCATTCGTCTTTATTGAGTAAATACGAATCAAAGAAAATATTCATTTCAAAACATATATAATATAAATATATATATATATATATATATTATTAATTTTATAGTCAAATAAATATCGTGTGAATGACGTAACGTCATATGAATTCAACACAAGTTTATTGCTAGAACATTCGATGATTTAACTGGAATCGTAATACTTTTTATTAAAGTTAATCATAATGTTCATAAGCATTAATACAAGCAATTCATATTTTTATTATTGCACGGTGTATTTATAAATGGATTTTCAAAGAACTATTTTTTTACGTGAAGATTCACGTAAATTGTTTCTTTAAGTGCCTATTAAATATTTTCTTATTTTGTGATAAAATTAGTCTTATTTAATATTAATATTTGAATATTAATAATATTAATATAATAACTATATTAGGTTTAATATAGTTTAATAATTTAAATAAAAAAGATACGTATATTTTTACAATTGTGATATATTTATTATTATTGTTTTGCTTATTAGATCGTTATATCATTATAGTTGTATTATAATTATACAATTTTTTTTTCAAATTTAAATAAATGCGGTAAAGTTAGTTACTGTGTTAAATGCAAATTACTAGTATAAAATTCAAGCTTAAAATATGCGGATTACGTTACATTTTCCAATTTCCTAAATTAAAACGGTCTCTGCAAAATCCACATTAGTTTAAAATTTAATAAATTACTATATTTGCTTGATATTGTTTCATTGTACAGAAAAATTATATTTTGCCAAAAATAATGTAAAATGTCTTCATTAGCTAATGAAATTTATTATAAGAAAAAGTTGATTAATAAAATTGAACATTATCAAAATTGACATTGTAAAAATAATTATCATTAAAAGACATAGACAATAGATCAAATAAGAATAAATCATTTGCTTGTTAAAGAGAAAAGTAGAAAATTATATGGAAATATATTTTAGTTTCACTTTATATAAACGATATAATTTGAGAGCCTAGTGATACAATATTCTTTTATATCATATATATTTATATGAATGCTCGTATCAATTTAACTTTTAAATAGGCAATGAATATGGGGTAGCAGTAAAATAATCGAAATTGCGTAGAAAAAATTTATTCTTCAATAATATATACAATAAGTGTAAAAGATTATGTAGGCATTTAAAGGCACAATAGCTTAACTTAATTAAAGAAAAATTTTCATTTTCTTTCCATATCTTTATAGTGTACGATGTATGTTTATTTTTGACGTAATTTACTCACTAATGCAACTATTATATGTTCGTTCTTGATAAGTATTTTAGGATTATTGTGATGCACCACCTTAAAATTTTACGTACCGTAGAATTATCTGTTGATTGATAATTTTAGTCGTTTCTTCAATGCAACTCGAATAAAGCAAAATTCAGCTTCACAATTCGGAATTGTTAAATAATATGAAATGTTATAGCACTATGCCGGAAGCATTTTAATTACGATTTTATATAGCTACTCGCAAATGTCGCGATACATGTTCAAGAATAATAATACTTCGTATTACGGGAGCATATATTAATCTATTTTCATTTTCCATTAATGCTTTACTTAAAATGTTCTTCCATATTATTCGTGAATAAGCGTTTGGAATCAACGATATCGAATAAAACTATTATTTATTTAGTCGCATAATTCGAAACGCCGGTACTTTGTTAATTGTGCTTGCGAAGCTCTGGCTTTAGCTTTGACATCAAAGCATCACGCGACGGCATCCCATTCATATAAACCGCGATAATCCGTTGGCCAACGATGGAAAACTTTAAATTTCTTTGATCCTGTTATCGCTCCACAACTGCATAGATATGCAACGACATTTCCATCGGGTAGGCTGGATATTAATTGTATCGAGCTGCTCCCGGATAAATAAAGTAGCGGACATGTCGTCGGAGACGAGTCGGAGACCCTAGCCTACAACTGGTCATGTAATTTTGTTAATTCGCGCTTGCTAAAAGCAAATTATCTATCGGTAATGAAGTATTGTTGATAAGCTTCGATGAGAAAAGATCGTTTTGAAATTGCGCATAGGCAATTTTAATCGGATTAGCGGCCGTTCGCATGATTATTTATTACGACAGGTGAACCTTTATTGTAGTAGAGCTTGCACAGAGGTGCAAGAGCTTCTTGTTCGTTCTCTCACTTCAGAAAATTGTTTTGCTATGTGGATAAATACGATAATACTATGGATTTGCGAGGCGATTACGAACGCTGACACAAATTAATCATTAGATAGATTATATAACTGCTAGTTACACCTCATAATATTCGTACAATTATAAAAATTTTAATTTTTTCTCATTTATATGTATGGATTATATAAAAGTATCATTTATATTTACATATCAGTAATATAATGAGTACATGTTTCAACATTAGATTTAAACTTTAAAATTTAAATTTAAAGTGCTAGCTGAAATTCAATAATTACGAGTCTCAAAAATTTAGTTATTTTAGCATTCAATTAACATGTTTAATGTGTATGTGTTTGCTTCTAAAATTATAATTTACTGATGTTTTACCATCTCGGTACATAATTCTTGTCTCTTACTACTACCACTACTACTAAAGCTCTTACTGCTACCACCACCACCACCACCACCACTACTACTACTACTACTACTACTACTAAGGCTGCTACTGCTACCACCACCACCACTACCACCACCACCACCACCACCACTACCACTACTACGACTACTACTACTACCACTACTGCTATCCACCATCACCACCACTACGACTACTACTACTAACGCTACTACTGCTACCATCACCACTACTACCACTACTACCATTATTCCTATTACTATTATTATTATTAATATTAATAATTCGCAAGTCATTTCATAAATATTCAAAAATATAGGGTTTTTAAAGTGGATAGGAAATAAATAATTCGCTTTACTTATCCTATGAAAATACGCAATCCAAATATAGTAAAAGCAAGTGCAATGAAAATATTTATGTAACATTTATGTTTATATATATATATATATATATATATATATATATATATATATATATACATTGAAAAAATTAAGTCTCATCACCCAAGTATTATTCGTATACAATCATAAAAGAAAAATCCGATAAAAGGATTTGCAATAAAATACTACATTTCAAAAAATTTATATTCAATTTTTGGTTAATTATTAACTGAATTTTAATATTGATTGATTAATTGATTATTAATTATTAACTAGATATTATTATTAATTGTTAATTCACTTTTATGAATAATTATCAATTAAATATTAGTATCTAATATTGGTATGGATATAATAAATAATTATATGAATGCAAATGTTACTTAAACGTTTTAGAGATTCTCATGTTGAAGGGTAATTTTTTAATTTTATTACGAATTCTGTAGGAATTCTTAAAATTAAAGTTTGTAAGAAAAAGGTCAGATATAATTTCTTATTAAGAATTGTTATAGTTTGAAATTTCATAAAGTATTTTATGTAATGAAAAACGTAGTTAATTAAGTTTTAATGAAAATAACATAAAAAAAAAAATGAAATTCAATTTAGGACAAGGAATAGTTATATGAACGCTTTCATCAAATATATATTTAAGGTATTTTTAATCATCTCTAATAGTCTTTAAAGATATTTATTTCAAAAATACTTGTTTCAAAGATACTTGTTTATGGCTTTCTTTATTTATTATGACATATAAATAATTAATTAATGTATATGAATATGTGATAATTGTAGTTTCTATTAATTTAATTACATTTAATAAAGTAAATATATCGGATCATTAGTTATTTGTTTCAAAAGAGTAAATATGCGCAATTTTTACGAAAGAATCAACACAATTTATCCCTATGTAATAATGAATCTCTATATTAATATTAACCATAAAAAATCTCATGATTAAAGCAGCAGCTTTTCGAGTGTTGAATGGCTTTAAAATTAGATTACTCCGTGCATCATTTAATTTGAGTGCCATGCAAAGAGGTATGTGTATGGCTTGAGCTCACGAATTCGAAAATTCGAAGCGAGTGCTTAAACCACTGGACTATAACCACACTGGCCGCAAGCTTCTCTCTTCCGCCGATCACTGGCACAGTATCGATGTTCTAAGACTTTCCACCCACACTACCAACTAGGGGCATTTCCCAAGAAGTAGAATAGTCTCACTAATAATACCTTTATTATGCGCATAATACGTTTCCTGCCCGATCAATGCGAATTTTAACGAGTAACACATTTAATCAGGCTGTCGCGTAGTTTTATTAAATATTATTATATATTAGTTAAGAGTAAAACATGTAAGGCAAAAGAATTACAACTAAAATTAATACGAATTGATTAAATCTTTTGTTCGCATAGAATTATTTTACATAAAATAAAATAAAATATCTAATACAATGTTGTTCATAGTTATATATATATATATATATATATATATATATATATATATATATATACTAAAAACTAATTATATATTTTAATTTTATATATGACTACATATATTATTATAATTCATATTCAGAGGATATACTGTGTATTACTGTCATTGAATATTCATTTCAGTCCTAAACATCCTATATAAAAATTATATAACAACTACTATTAATTTACGTTATGTAGGTGAATTTTTATAATTATTATTATGTAATTATTCATCATATTCGTGCCAATATTAATAATAACTTAAATAATTGTTTTGATTCACCTTTCGCGTCTTATAAATTTCTAGTTTGCTGTATTGAATGCAAAATGTAGATAATAATTGATAATTTTATTATTTAAATAAAATTTTGATAAAACAAGCTGGAATAATAAAATTTTAGTTATAACAGAGTAACCATATTTTATTTGTAACTTGTACATTTATTTTTGTTCTATTTCGGTAAGATGAATTTTCCACTTTTATATATTAATATGGTTGGAATTATGTAGGGGCAATAGATAAGAACAATAACATTTAGATGCATAAATGAAATATTTAGAACATTTAAACGGGATATTAAAGCTTGAACAATGAGATTTAAATGGCTACACTAAAGAATACATATTGTATAGATTTAGTGCCATTAATACTTCTAATATTTACTATAAGTCAATTGAGTAACAATTTTATAATGCAGTATAACTTTATATTCTGATGAAAATTATCACTAAAAGGAATGGCCAATAATTTAAGAGTTTTCCAATATAATTTGCATATTTAGTAATGAATGAACTGTAGGACATATTCAATTTTTGTTATTGATCGAAAGTTATGATAATTTCTTTTTACAAGACGATTTCTAAGGATAATTATATCTAAAAGTAGTCTATAGTTAGAAAAAGTAATTGCAATGAAATTTATAATTCTTTGAATATGCAGATTTTTAACTTTAAAATTGAAGCTAATGAAATAAGATAATGAAATAGGTGAATGGATGAAATAAGATAATGAAACATGCGATGATAAACGAATGCAATAATTACTGAAATAATGTTGAATGAATTCATATTTTCGGATTTAATATTTCATTTAGATTAGTATTGGTAAAAGGATTTAAAATAAGCTAGGGACAAACATGTAACTATCCAATGAAGATACTTATACTACGAATATTTAATATGCGTGGCTCATATATATATATACATATATATATATTAATAAAATTTAATAATACGATAAACATGTTAAAATCAAATGTAATATTGTATAAATCAAAGTGACTACAGCTAAATTGAACAAACTTGTATTTTTATGATTTGAAAGGATGTATAACTTCGTGAATGATAAAGGGCATAAACTTTTGAGTGCACCAAGGCCGAACTTTGATAAGTATATTAAGAAGTTGAACTAAGAGATAGGAAAGCAAAAGGATACTTCGATTAGCTACTCAATGTAACGGAAAATATCTGTTGGTTATCAAAATATGAAACAAAGTGGCGATGAGAAGATGAAACGCAGCTGAACGTCATAATTATGTTCTAAAGCCGTTGAAAATCAGAAGGATTTATCATATATTTAATTTTAACAAGTAGTATAATATATAATAAGTAGATGAAATTCGTTCAATAATGTATCAAAAGGTTGATAGGAGACATTACCACGTCCATAGACCCCTCCATACTAATATGTTATAGTTCTGATATTTTTTTTATTATTTATTTATTGTTTTTTATCGATATAACATGTTATAGGGATCGATTAGAATTCAGTCATTCGGTAACACGGAATGCCTAGACATTTACAAGAATTTAATTTGATATTTAATTAAAATAAAAATTAAAATCATTGTCGTAAACAATTAGATATTATTATTTTGATGTATTGAATTTTTTAATAATACACTTTGGATATAAAATATTCATTTATAGTTAATGTAAGAAACCCAATCCTCTTGAAGTATAATACTTTATATGAAATTATGAATTATATATTCTCATTTTTGTATTATTTATCTATGAATCTAAATGATAATTACAACCTTTAATAATTTTAATTTAACAAATTTAATGGTATTTTTTTCAGAGAAAAACACAGTGAATTTAGAGTAATATCAATGTTATAATAGGAGTAATCATCAAAATTTATTATAAAAAGCCTCACAATGATGATTGCGACAGTAATAATGATAAAATAACGATTACCAAGCAATATTTCTTAAATACTGAATATATTAAAATTCTCATGTTATTATATTGTTTTTATACTTAAAACTCTGAAAATTATAATTATACAGCAAAAAATCTGCATGGGCAAGATTTTAAAAATAATAATATCATTCATTTAATCGCTTTCATGCATTTTGATAATCTTATCCTTACAATATAAATAATTATTATTTCATAGTTCGACGTATCATAGGAAACAAGAGGTGTAATTAAATATCTAATGCCGAGGGCAATGGAAATAATAACAGCGATACTAATTAATTTTTGTTCAGATACTTCAAGAGGTATTATTTGTAATTGCATCTTGGATATTTTATCGTATATGTTTCATCGACCAACTTTATTTAGAAGTTTATATTTCCATAATTGTATATGCAATAATTATATAATGGTGTAATTGCTGTAAATATTGTTTGTCGTATTGATTTTTTTATTAAATTTATTCTTATATAATATAGGCTTTTAGGAAAATGATCATATCGTATGAACATCGCTTTAATTGTTTTAAATTATAACAGCACGACAGAGAATACATTGATTCATTATGTAAATCATTGGCAGGAAACTCATTGGCGTATCTTTTTATTATTGATTCTACTACAATTGTTTACATTTTAATATTCCATTTGCACGGTTATTATAATTAATTCAAATAATTATCTTATTGAAATATATATATATATATATATACTTAAAGGAATATGTAAGGTAATTATTTCTCTTTTTCTTAAAAAAGTAATGAAAAATAAATTTTTAAATAATTTATTGTATCAATCACAGAATCAAGTTTTTCAATGCTTAATTAATACTACACGTTACGAGTTTTATAACTGTAAAAATTATTGGCCAATTTATATCGACTTTTATTCAATGTAATCATTTTAATTGATTTATAAATCAGCGTAGAATTTAAATAATTTCTGTTATATTTTTGGTATTTTGTTTCCATAACAAACTGAATGTACAAAGAAAATTAATCGAAATAAATAAGAAAAACATTGATATACTTTATATAAATAAATGAGGATTACAATAATTAATGAAGTAAATTATTTATTATAGAAAAGTACTGTCTGTTTTACTTACTTCGTGTAACATGTATTTATTACATATTTGTATCGATTAACCGTTAACGAAGTAATGAAAATTAATCAAATTTTTGGATTTCTTCAATTTTTTATATAAACCTGTAAGTACGGGAAGATAAAGGTATTTATGAGGGAGAAGCCATTTGAAAGTCAAGAATTCTGGCGGAACTCTTTATTTACATATAAAAAATCACAAGGACAATAGCGTGTAAACATTCATACATTTGACGTGATGACATATCGTAGCGTACTATTCTACCGAATGGAAGAAAAAAAAAAATAATAAACAAGTTATCGTATTGCCGGAGCTGTGGCTAATAGTAATTTGTTCGCTTATTTATATGTTTTTCAGTTTATTCCTTTTTTTTTTTTACACTCTAATTTCTCATTTTCATTTCCATCGGCGTGTTGATATTATATAGAAAAGAAGAAGCACAGTGACATTTGACACGCACGTGACACTCGACTACCGATGTTCCTTCGTCGGATTCATCCACGCATCGTGAATGTTAACATATACGTATCGAAGTGTATTTATATGTTGTTGTTGTTGTTGTTGTTGTTTTTATTTATTTACTTATATAGTCAAGAGATTGTTACATGCCATTATATGATTCGATTTTGATTTATTGTTTATTGTTAAAATTACGTGGGTGTCTTTCTACAAATATTATTTCGTTTTTTATATTATCTGTTTTGCTATATTAATTTTTTTTTTTTTTTATTTTTTATTTCAAGAATGTTGTATATAAACTGCGCATCTACGCATAAAATCATTGGGCATATAAAAAATTCGTTAGTAAACTTTATAAAATGTTTATGCTGGCCTGGCACTGCGTATTATTTCCTTCTCTCTTCCCTCCCCTTCCGGTTGCCCCCTCTCCCATCATCCTATAATATCTATGTTGAAGCTCCTTCGCTGATGCATTGAATGTTTTACCATCTTTTATCCTGATGCTTGGCTTGGCATTATGAGTGGAGTTCTATAACATCTTGCGGTTAACCTGCTCGTGTAAAAAGAAGATTTTCCATTAGTGTTCATTTTCTATATTATATTATTAAAAATATTGTTCTCTCTGTTTGGAGAGTATATTGTTATTTTATTAATTTTATTATATTAATGAATATTTTAAATAATTTTTTATTATGCATTGATATTAATTGTTAATATATATTCATACACGGGTACATGATTAGATTGTGGATTTAATAATGTTTATGAAATATTTGAAATGCTGTGAGATAAAGATCTGAAAGTCTATTTTCACCCGTTCGGATTTTTATAGATTTATATAAGTGAATTTGAATTTTCGATTATTTATTTAACATATATATATATTCTTTTTCTTCTTCTTCAGGCAATTTGTATTTTCCAAAAAAAAAAAAAAAAAAAAAAAAAAAAAAAAAAAAAAAAAAAAATTATCAATTTTTACATTAATATTTTTATTATGGAAATATCAAGTTTTGTGAAAATATTAAACGCCGCGATGCATGCCAAATTCCTTTGTACGCCTGTAACTTTTTCACTTAAGATTATTCAACGATAGCTTATTCCGTAACTGAATACTACTTCAGATAATCCTCAAGAAAAATACTGCTAGTTTGCTAAATCAATCGATATAATAATATTTTCTTCGTCGTTGCAGCTCGAGCTAGATTTTCTTAGCTGATTGTAAGATGTAATGAGATTGTAAGAGCGGCTCATTTCATCTGCCATTCAAATGATATCACAACCGAGAAATCACACTTAAAGTTCTCTTTTTATAATATCTAATTAATTTTTCTTTTATTAATAACGTCACTTTATTTCATAATTAAATGGATTGGAACTATGACGTCACAAAAAAATATTGATGTAAAAGGTATGTATTGTGAAGCTATTAAGAAATTGTTCACGAATATCCTTTTTATTCGGTATTTTGTTTAATGATTTCAAAAGATTGTTTGGTATTAAATATATTATGAGATAAAAGAAATATCCTCCAAAGTCATTAGCGTTCACATTATATTCAAATGCTCAAATTATACAGAAATGATAATTTGAATGTTGTATGAAAATTTATTCAGACTTGACATCAATAACATCACTATTCTTACATGAAATAATTGTATGCGAAGTTAACGTAAAATGAATGAAAAATGTTTACAATCATAGCGAGAGAATGTTAAAAGATAACGTTTAATCAAACTTTTCTTTAATACGAACAAATGATTAAATACTATAATGAGTCTTGGATGAAATTCTGTTAATAATAACCTTTAATGCATTTAAAACAAAATATAAACACGAACTTTTTATTCACTTTGGGGTGAGGAAAAAAATAAAAGATTCCAGCGTATTGCACGCAACCTTAAAGTGACATTCTCTTGGCAAATTTAGTATAAAAGATCTTGTGTAAAAGATAAGCCGCGCCTCTTCAGAAACTGCCGAGTCAACTAAGAAGAGATGCGGTATTATTGACTTTTCAGGCATTTTCTCGCTTTTCGCCCTGGTATTAAAGTTTTCGCATTAGCTTATAAATGCATTAGGGAATCAAGTATTACTGAATCGGCATAATTGAATGATTATGATTATGAGTAGATTGAAAGTAGCGAGATATTGATAATATGTTTGATCATTCATCATGTTTGGTATTAGTGGTATTGGTATTAGTTAAGTGAAGAACTCCAGGCGTTCAAATATATGAATTAAATTAGATTAAATTATAGAAAACGAAAGTTTTGTCTTTATTTATTAAATGTAGTTGATCAATTTAATAAATATAATGCAGAGTGAAAAGGTCTGTCTTATCAGATTATTTATTATTCCATTTATTGTTTCGTGAGAATTATTAAAAATATAACTGACTCTTCATTGTACTTAATTTAATTGTAATTAAAACATGCTGACTAACTGAATGAGCTTTTTATAATAATCATACGATCAGCATGAAATTTATCTATATTTTATGCTCATTAGCTTCATTGTAAAATTACGGATGAAGTATCATATGAATTTGATTTATAAAATATGTGTGATATTTGCAGTATGTAGTGACTTAAAGAGGATAATAAACATGTCACTCAACGATTGCGCAATGTCTTCTATAATATATTATCGAATCAATCGAATACTTTATAAAGTGGGTAATTTTTTGGAGCTTATAAACTACAAGGAATTCTGAAGTAAGAAGTATAATTTCTCAAATATTTCGAATTGCTCTCTGTGGCTGTGCTAAAAAAGCATATTAATTTTATCTGAAAATGTAGGCCATTGTATAAGTCGATCACTAGCATAAAAGTCAATCTAAGGAATCCTTGCCAGAGCTTGCATTTCTATAACTAGTGGGGCAATTTATTTACACGATGCATTAAGCTCAATTCTCATTATTACACTATCGACTGTACTCGGATGGATAAGTAAAGAGATACTCGAACTAGATTGTTGTTAACTAAAAAAAGTTCGGGGAGGTAATACAAAGATTACATACTTCGAATAACTCGTTAACAACTCATGTGAATAATTGAACGACACAATCAACAGTGCCTTTATGTAGCTTTAGACTTTATTTCGTATTCTACGTAAGAGAAGCTTTAAGCGTACAATGACTTTATTAAGAATTGGGAAAATGCTTGAGTATTAATTACGAAAAGTTAACATCCTCGACCTAGATATTCCACTATTATTAGAACTTGGGATTATAATTGGCCATTCCTGACTGGCAAACCATATTTTACGTTCTTCTGAATCGATATATAGATATATTTTATTATATAATCATTCGATATAATTAAGCATAATATTTATAGGCTTACATGCTATTTTCTTATTAGTTGTTGGCTTATTCGATACATCATGACTAATGGAACGGGGGACTTTTTATATAATCATTTGGAATAATTTATAATTATTTAGAAAAATCCAAAATCCAGATATAATATTGGAAGAGTAGTAGCTATTCTATACAAGAGCATTGAGAAAGATATGAGAAAGATATAAGATATGATTATTTTCGTCGTTAATAGTGATTTAATATGCGCAACACGTTTTAGAATCTGGATAGATTTCAAATGAAAAATCGACGAAAATTCGCATCAGTTTTAAGCCCCAGTGACACTATATGAAGGAAAGATATTAGGAAAGATCCGATAAAGGACTATCGGACGTCACTCATTTTGATTAGCAGCTGATAAATATCATCGATCCCTAAGAATACAGAATGCTCCGAAAGTCCAAATAATTCGCGATCGTTGTCTTTCGTCAAATTGGCCGAAATTGATCAGGAAGTAGAGAAAGCTCACGGTATTGTAATGTAACGTTGACGTAAATCGTATTAACGTGAAACGGATTTAAATCGGGGTCGTCTAATCGCCGGTGATAGGGTTTGCAATTATCAAGAGCTTCTGAAATGCTTCAAACGTGCATTTGACATTGTGGTCGAGATCGATAAATGTCGAGCGAATGCTGCTGCACATATAGACAAAGCATTCCCCGACAGTCTTGGGACTGTCAATTTAACAAGCATTATTGGATATTACGAGATACGCGAGGAAGCCTTGAATCCATTATTAACGACGATTATCAGGATGCTTCCGACGAAATTCAAATGCCATTATTAAATTTTTCGATAATAAGCTTATTTAAATTTAAGCGAGATAAAATTACTTATCATTAACTATTTCTCTTCATTTTTTAATAGTAATAACAATAATAACAATAATAATAATAATAATAATAATAATAATAATAATAATAATAATAATAACAACCTCTATCTGCCTCCTTACAAAATGCCAACAAAATTTGCATATTTTACCAGATATTCATAGAAATGCATACTCCCGAATACCGAGTCAGAAGGGTCGGAGGAAGTGGTATTCGTACGTAGCGGGCAAGCAGGAAATGTGAGAAAAAAGAAAAAAGAAAAGAATAGAACAACCCGCTCTGTCTGTAATTTGACAGTCCGCGAAAGTAGTCGGTATCCGCGAATTTAAGCACTCCGCCTCTCGCGAGTATCCTTTCAACCGACCGCAGCGACGATTTAAATCTCCAGCACGGAGAAGCGCTGTTTACGATTATGTCGTGGTGCGATGGAGACGCCACAGTGATAAAGAAGACGTTTTCGCAATGTCTCGTGCGATTGCTTCGGAGTGCCGGGGGGTTGAGGCGTTAAGAGCTCCTCGTATACCTCGAAGGGGTGGTCTGTTGGGCTGGCTGTCGATGCTGTCCTCCTCGGGGTGAGCTGCGTTCCACTCGAGGGCGCGGAGGATCTCTGGGGGTATTGGGGGCGCGGTGGGGATGTGGGATCCCTGTGCCACGTAGCCGTTCTCGCCGGCCTCGAACTGGATGCTGACGACCTCGCCGTTTGGTGCCGTGTAGGAGGTTGCGCCCTGAGAGACGATGGCCGGGCCCTCGGGACCGTTGGCCTTGGGGCCGCCCGACTCCTGATGGCTTATGCCGTTGCTCGTCTCAAAGCTGTGGAAGTAACAGACGGCCGTTTCATTTTACTGCCTCACCTTTATACCCTCCTCGTCCCATTCGTCCTTTATATACCCACCTCCCCCCTCCCCCACACTCCCGCCCCACTATCATCCCCTTCACTCCACCCTATTCGTTCCCACCATCGCCGTACTCGCTCACCCCACCGAAATACTTCCGAAAGGATCGCACTCTTAAGCTACTCTTCGACGTCCTCTCCGACTCCTGTTGGAGTCCTGGCGAATATCCACGATATTACGGCTGAGAGCCCACGAATTTTTCTCTTCGAAACTTACGTCAATTTCACCTCTATTCGATTTTATGAAAGTTTCTCGAGCCGACACTTAAAATCTCACGTTGAAGAGTCATTCGAAAAAGATTTCTGTAATATACTTCGTGAACTATTGGAACTAATGTTGAGAAGTTCGAAAAAGAAAAAGAAAAAAAACAAACAAAAAAAAAATTGTCGTTATAATTGATTTTAAACAATTTAAAAATTTTCTTATTCTGTAACTTTTCTTCAAGTCTTTATTATCAATATACATTTACTATAATATAATATAATTTAATATTTTAACATTTAATATAAATTCGTCAATAACCCTCGTATTAAATTTCGTTAAATTTTATACAAAAATTTCAGTTAATGTATAACCATACGATATAAAATGTAAAGCGCTTAATTAAAAATAAACATTAATAAATAAATAAAATAATAGCGGAAGAAAATGTTAATAAATATGTAAATCATATGACAAAATTTTATCAGCTTCAGACAAGAATTATGATTAATTGGAATTATTTGGGACTTAGCGAATCAATTCGAAGCTTTAAAATTTACTTTAATATAATGTAACATTTTCATCGATCTAGAGTATTTTAATGTAAAACTTCTAAAGTGACATTTATTTATATAATAATTAAAATTTTAACAGTGTACATTATTAATGTTTAAAGCACACTTCACTTAGAGATAAATTAATTTTCAATTTAATAAAATGGTGCTTATTATTCATTGTAACTTTATTAAGTAAAGTACTTAAAATAGGAGAATTTAAAATAAAATGTATGCAGGATTCTATTGTCGGTAATATATAATTGTCATTCAAAATAAATTTGTAATTTTCAAATTATCCATCTTCTGAGGAATTCAAGTGGTTGGTTATATTAATTTTAGCGATATTTTTTTTTGGTGCACATTTACATATTTATTTACATCCAAATAAATTTTCACAACATGTAAAATGCCTCAAAACTTATCAAATCTATCATAAATAACCTACAGATCGTATTTTTATTCAATTACTAGAATTCTTTTTTTTTTTTTTTCTTTCTTTTTTTTTCTTTTTTTTTTTTTATAAATTGTCTTATTAATATATTTAATTTTATTCATAGGAATTGATATTTTATTAAACCAAAGTATTAATTAATATTATGCATAACTATTATAAATAAGTATGTAATATTCTACGTTCTTGAAAAGTGAAAGTTATAGAATTTTAAAGTGCAACCCGATACGTGACTTATTGATTAAATAAAAAATCATGGTGATTATCTTTTCTAACTAGTAAACGTATTAGTGGTTTAGATCGACGCTGAATTATAATTATTATGAAAGCTTTCATAGTTTTTATCGTTAAAATATCTACTAAATTATGTTGATTTTTATTCTATAATGCATTATTCGTTTCACGTAGCTATCATTATTTTTAAGTAGCGTAATTTAGTATTCGATGTTTTTTCTTAAGAACAATGGCATTTTGCAAATTTATGATGTAGAAGCTATAGACAAAAACAAATGGGATCTTAGAATATTACAGCCACAAAACGCAGAAATTGATATAATACGTTCTATTGTAATTACGTATGCATGCGTACACGCGCGCGCGCAGGCTAAAAATAAAATATTGATTTATTCTTAAATCATTCTTATGCATTTTTCAAGAGTGCTGTGGTTTGTCTAATCCTTACGTCCTATATCAATATTTGCGTATAATATAATGATTTTATCCTGCAAGCCTCGGAGCTTACGCTGCTGTCAAGAACTTGAACTGCTTAATTGAATTTTCCAAAGTTTAAACGAATAGTAAACGCGTGTGCATACGATGACACAAACACACAGATGAATATGCATTTGCGCGCGAATGTATCATTTCACGATGCTGTATTATTAATATCGAGAAATGCATCAAATGGCTGATAAAGACAATATTCTTTTTCCTCGTGCCGGCAAGTGCCTCGTGAGTATCACGAATGATTTATCAAAATGGACATGCGTGGGTGAATAGTGACTTGGACATCCGCCGGTACGAGCGAGTCCACGTAACAATACCGAATTCATATGCAACCGGTACAATTCGGCACCGCACGGAACGTCTCTAATTTCCTATCCCGTTCGATGAAAATCAACATTCCGCGAGTCTGGCAGACGTCCCCAAAGATAATCCTAGCTGACGGACGATCGTTGAGGAACAATCCCCGGAAAGCCAAGGCACGCCCTTGAGCGACCGCTCGAACTAATAACCCAAGAGCCCCGGAAATTCTCCAGAGCGGGGCTTCCTGGAATTTCAATTGCGGCTCGTGCATGCACGAGATAGAGAGACGATGCCAGCCACTCACTTGTTGACGTAGTTGCCGTCGAAGTTGACCTCGAGCTGCTGGGACGTAATAACGGCGTCCTTATCAGCGCTTACGCCACCCCCGCCAAGGAGACGCTGCGGCGCCGCATGAGCGAGGGTCCCACACACGGCCAATGTCACTATTACCTGTGGGCAAGCGAAATGTTGCATGTTAGTTGGTTCGAGCTTTCGAATGGACGCTTTTATCCTTAGATAACAATCCCGAGTGCTCCGTTTAAGTAGCTCGGATTAGCTTACGCTGGGAATAATCGCTTGGACTGTGGTGCGCGAGGCGACGATGTCTGGAGTCACGGTGGGGGTGGCGGGCCCGAAGGGGAATAGAACGCCGCTCGTTTAATAAGTATTACTCGACTTTTCAAAGCTCATTTAATTGTAATTGTAAAACATTTTTATGGCTAACGAGAAGGCGAAGAAGAGGCAAGATTAAAAATGTAAATCAATTGTTTCCGAGCCTTAAGGCTTATTAATTTACTGTACTTTAGAATTACAATTAATGTGAAATATTTCCTTTCGTAGGTAGCCTATATGTGCTTACGGACGGAGTAAAAGAAGGAAAGGATTCGGAATCTTCGACCTCATTATAGAATGAATATTTCATTAAGCATCAGCACTCTATAATGCTCTTATAATCTCTTCATATATATCATATATAAATTATCTTTAATATCATTATAATTAGTTTAACTAAGTTGTATGTATTGTCACACGCACACACGCACGCACGCACGCACGCACGCACGCACACACGTATACGTTAGCTGTCGTTAAAAATTTTAACGTACTATTATTAGGGCTTAATTTGAAAATTCGTTTTTCCTTTTTTCTTTTTAATTTTCATAAAAATAAAAGGTACGGAATACTTTTACCCCGCTATTATATATTAAAAATTAGTTTAACAGTTTCTGCTACTTTAATCTTAAAGCGCTCTGGAATTGGCTTATAAAAAGAATTTGTATTATGTAATTAATTGAAAAGTCTATTCTGATGCAAAATGAACAAGAAAGAGGCTATTGGTGAAAATTGAAAGAAAATTCGAAAGAGAAGCGGCCATAATAACGACAAGCAATTACCTATAAATCAGCGTAAAATTTCTGGTAAAAATTCTTGGAATGACATTTCTATCTACGCAGAGGTGGGCACTGAAGAAATAATTATAAGAGAGACATTGCGATAATGCAACGAGTAATTAATTTATAAGCTCTCCTACGTCATACTTGGCTTATTCGAGAAATCATTGAGGAAAAAGTCCGTTTGCCCGAGCTTTGGCCGATCGATATATTTAAATTATCTATCGATCGATTCGATGCCGAAAACATAATTGTACATACGTTCGCTGAGACAACAGGGAAAACAAAAAAATATAGGCAATCGAAACAGCCGAGCACCGCGTTAAAAAGCATCGTAGACAAATCACGGGAATTGAAAAGGTTAAAATTCATCGGAGAATCTCCCGAAGACTCTGGCGACGTACTCTCGTGGCAAAATTTTCGATCAACTTGGCGAGCACAAAAAGAATGCGAATCATCGCTCGAGCCCATACGAGGACTCGACTGCACCTACGCCTACGCCACTATCGAGACGCGTCAATTTATACAAATCCTTCTACCAACCTGCGTATTTATGTAAAGCCACACGTAGTATACGTGCTTCCACACGCACACCCGTCCATCCATCAACTCATTCGTGTATGTACGCCGCGCAATGCTTTCTTATTAAATGAAAGCAAAACCAAAAAAAACCAAAAAAAAAAAACAACAATAACAACAACAACCACAAAAAGGATATAAGCGCACGGTTTACTTTATCGCACGGTATTGCCAAATTTTCTTCTCGGCATTAGCCGTCAAAATATTTAGTCCGTGCATAAAATACTACTGGATCAATGCGACGCGACAACGACGATCAGCCAAAGCACAAACTCGAATCAATATTGGCTGGCGAAGTGTCGATTTGTCATTAGCACGGCTCGTCCGTACGTGCGTACATTAACTTATGCAAACACGCGCGTACATCTCAAAATTCATAACCATAACGTGTACGAATCGCAGAGATATTGACGTGCATCCAGTACATATAGACGTGTGTATCTGGGTACGTCACGAGGGTAAATCCACAAGATGTTAATTACAGTGGGCGAAGTCGAGGCTGCTCGTTCGAGCAAAAACGCAAGAAAGTCGAAGACGAGAAGAAGCGGCGGGAGGCGTGTCGAGGATGAGGATGAGAGTAATTTTCTCCGAGCAGGAGATAGACAAATTTGTCGAAATAATGTGCAATAACAATTCGGTGGATATGGCAACAACAATTACGTATTAGCGAAATATTAGCAGCGATTGAATACCGTTGTTATTTAAGTGAAAATTTTGAGCGTCTCGTTTGATTTCTACTCTTTCGATTCTCTAATGAGCGTTACACACGGGCAACGCTAACAACGATAGATCGGTAATTATTTGTCGCGTGTACCTCATTATGTTGATTATAATCTCATTATCCAATCGCGTTGGAAATTATTAAAAAAAAAAAAAAAAAAAAA
>NW_011948436.1:3084087-3118520 GCF_000503995.2 Ceratosolen solmsi marchali | reverse complement strand
AAAAAAAAAGAAAAGAAAAAAAGAAGAAAAAAAAGAAAAAAAAAAGAAAAAAAAAGCAAATCGCCGTATAACCGAATTATCATAGCCGAGGAGATGACAAGGTGTGGTAAACATCGTTTATTCCACGCGAGATCGGTTAACGCTTTAGTCAACCCATTCGAACGGTCCAAACTGCTATTCGTCGTAATCTAATCTAGTAAAGAGATCATATTACATGATTATCGCATTCATAACTTTTGTCCCATTAGATGTTTAAATAAAAGTTTATTCCTTCTAGCTTAGCTTCACAAAAATTCTATAAATCATAGTTCCATCTATCATCCTTGCACTATCCGTTTAACTTTAATCGCGACATTAATAATACAAGTGGTATTGATAAATGCACGCTAGATTACTACTATTAATGCGCGGAGTGCAATATTATACTCTCGAGGATAATTTGAATAATTTCGTGAAAGGACGAGGAGTACCTGGAAGCGCAGGAGGCTTCATACGAAATACGTAATTTCAGAAAGAAAAAAATAAGAAAGCAAAAAAACACAAGCACACATAAGTAATGACTTAATGAGACCTGTTATCATTACATAATCGATCATTGCAACAGAGGTGGAGGTGAGCGCCCACTCTTTATCGCGTCGTTTTCAACGGAAGCGCATCTCGCGCATTCCCATTCATGCAGCCTTTCACGCTCGGGCAGCGAAAGACCATCGGACTCTCGCTTGGCGAAACGCGAGTATCGAGGCGCGTACGTACTTGAGACGGAGCGAGAGAGAAAGTACCGGGATAAGTCGTCCGGCGAGTCACGGAGAGATGCAACGGTTGCGTGACGGCAGCTAAAGGGCGCGGCGGTGAATCCTTACGTCAGACTCAACGAGAGGAGAGGGATTGTGAAATAATTCGCGCGAATATCCGAGCCTACGAAAGGGCTGGATTTGTCCTGGATGCAGTTTTGGATATTTGGATGTCCGTTCTACGTATCTGCGTTTCAGATTAACAAAGCTTCCGCGCTATCTGCAATCATCGCTCTTATTTTTGCGACAATTAGCGCGCCTGCTCATTACACTATTACTATTACTCCAAATGTTTATTATAATCAGTCGTAGGGAAGGTTCGAGCTATCTAAAGGAATGAAATTGTACCACTTTAATGTGCGTACAAGGAGCTTTCAGCCATTATTTCAGCCGTTAAGCTTTCTTACAAGCACGAGTTTGGATATCTCTCTCGAACTTAATACAATTTCTTACGAATAATAACAATAATAATAATGACAATGATAATGATAATAATAATAATAATATCAATAGTAATAGTAATAATAATAATAATAATAATAATAATAATAATAATAATAATAATAATAATAATAATAATAATAATAATAATAATAATAATAATAATAATGGATTATTAGCCAACGCATTGGTTTGATGTTATAAATGTGAAGAGACATTTACAATAATTCCGTTGTTATATACACCGCAAATAATTAATAATTTTTACACGAGATATTTACACGAGTACTTATTAGATCGACTTAGAGTGGCATTTGATTTGACTTCAATAGACATAGTTAATTTTGAACAGCAATCAGTTTCTAAGCCGAATTAGAATAGACTTTTGGGATGGCTGGAAACTTTACTTGAAGTAGTCGATTGGAAATTCAATCGAATTACAGTGACAACTATTATTCCTGTCATCTTTTGTTCTTAAAAAAGGAAAGAAAGAAAAAACTAGGTGCTCATTAATGAAACAGCTGCGGTTGATCAATGGGGAAGTTTCCACGTCTTTCGAAAGAAAAGTAACTATAATTTTCGAGTAATTTAAAGCTGGACTTTGATCGATCTACACGACCGAACGGCGAACGAAGCGTTCACGAATTCGGCAACTGCATAATATATAACAAACTTATTGCGTTGTCAATCTTGCAGATGTCCTTTGTAATATTTGCACAGGGGTAGCTAAAAGGAATAAAAAAAATAAATAAATAAAAAAAAAGAAATGAAAAAAAAACCCAAAACAAAAGAGGAAAGAAAAAGGAAAAAATATAAGCTGCACTGTAACGTCGCGAATAATAAAACAGATAGAATAAAAGCAGGAACTGCACGATATATCCTACCTTTATAGCATACGGTAGTTCCTAATAAAAAGAGCTCGCAAAACAACCGAGCTTTGAAAGACGAGAGAGAGAGAGAGAGAGAGAGAGAGAGAGAGAGAGAGAGAGAGAGAGAGAGACCATAATGATGCTTTCAGTTTCAAAATGAGTAATATCATGGTAGCCCGCAGCAAGTGCTCGTTGGCCATATTTAAATGACAATGACGGCTCTGGTAAGTGCAAAGGGAATCCGCGATATCGACAGCATCCCCGGGGTAGCGAGGGGAGGTGGGCTCGAGCCGTGAAAGGAAAGAGAAAGGTAGAAAGATATACCTGCCGGCTTTCGGGAGGCATCGCTGACGTTTGGCATTGTTGCGTTAATTCAAGGACTCGGCGAGCAAAAATCATCGCGTGGTCCCGATTTACGACCCTTACGTCGCCATGTGTAAGTGAATATACGAGCGAGACGGCGCTAAATAAAGACTGATTTCGCGCTTCCGGTACTCCCATATCAACGTCACCGTATCCCCAACCCAATTCCCTTTCCCCAAGTCTCCTTTCCATCGGACCACGTAACATTAGCTTCCGGTAAGGGCGCTCGGGGTCATGGGGATGAAGGAGGAGTTAGTTGGACGATGAGGAAGAGGGGCGGGAAATTGCATATGAAACTGAATCTACTCTACGAATAGTAGACACTTATTATATTTGCTAAAGTAAGCAGTACTTTGTGCATTAAATAGTTTCGCAATTGACTGTAAGCAAAGGATACATTTGAATATTTCAAAGTAAGATGATTACATTGCCCCCCCCCCCTCCCAACCATGATTAACACTAAGAGTTTCCGTAATAATTAATTGATAAATCCGTAGTATTATTAGATATTACAGTATACACATTTTAATGGCGGTTCGATAAGGTTCGTATAAGGTTAAAGTACATTTGAATATTTAAAAGTAAGATGATTACATTGCCCCCCCCCTCCCAACCATGATTAACACTAAGAGTTTCCGTAATAATTAATTGATAAATCCGTAGTATTATTAGATATTACAGTATACACATTTTAATGGCGGTTCGATAAGGTTCGTATAAGGTTAAAGAGTGTATAAAGGTGAGAAGAGATTCGAATTAAATGCTTCATCACTATAAACTGCATGTTTTTTCATCGTTTTCATACAAATGAAGTTCTAAATATCGAAAGACTCATAAATTAAGAATGGCAAGAATGCCTCAATGAACTATCTATAATCTAAAATTCTTTTAAAAGCAAATAATGTAAATTGTTTCTATTATTCTCATCAATAACTCGGCTCACTAACAAAGTGTATCCAAAAACATATATATGTGTGCGCGCCTCCTATACAGATGTTACGACTAAGATAAGACGCTTTTATTGTTCATGGAGTTGAGCCATGCATCGTCGTTACTCTTTTATTTTATCCTTTTCGTTTGCTTTTATTCTTGGAAAAGGAATGCTCGGGAATGCCTTTTGTAGCCGTACGAAAATCAAAGGATGAAAAACTCCTTACTTATAAGTAAGCTTCAAAATAAATTACAATCGCGATCAAAGAAACTCCTCGAGTTATGTAAGATAATGGAACTCGTGTAGTAAACGTCATCCGCAAAATCGAGCTGCTTTAAGGCATCGCTTTAGCAAAAAGCAAAAAAGCTAAGAGTACAAAAACAAAAAACGAACGTTTAACAGCAAAAATTGATGACACACTTATTTATGCAATTTTTCCTTCCTTATATTATCCTCGGTAAAGATTCTTTGCAAAAGTACGATTATATTATGTCTGATGCGAGTGCTATTCCTCGCGTGATAATCACTCACAATAGTTGTGAGACACAAACAGTTTTCATATTTTCCAAGCGCGATACACAGTAATATTCATTCGCGTTACATTAAAATATTATTTCACTAGGTGAAAATCTATAATTGTCGGTTTAGAGTGAACGAACAACAACAATAACAACAACAAAACATTACATGGAGTTACATTTCGTATTTATCGATGGTTTTTCAAGATTTTTCAAAGCCTACGTTTGGATAATTTTTACTTACGGAGGTTGGAAGCTTAATAAATCGTTCTTATAATTGGCGAATTAGTAAATACAGACTCTTATTACTGTTAGTAGTGCAAAAGAAGAGAAAGAAAATTTTTTTAATTGCACGTTAAGTAAGATTAAAAAGTTGCGAGCGTTGAATAACGAATATCTCCGTATTCGTTAAAGGACAACACATAATGTTATGGTGGTATTATTAAGCATTCCTAACGTATCTCTAAGAAATATAAGAAATCTTATGTCAATGATAAATGCGGCAATATGTCTTTAATAATATGAATCGCATAACGCGGAGCATTAAATGTAAAATGAAAATTCAAATGCACGGAAACGGAGAAGTACAGAATATGTTCATAGCTTCGTTCGGCGTTGGTTCTTTGCTTAGAAAAACGAGGAGACGGACGGCAAAGAAGATGAAGGGGAAGAGAAAGAAGAGGAATGGTAAAGACTCAAGCATTTCAATCCCATTGTAGGTCTGTGCGCGGGCGCGCGCTCGATTTCGTAAGGGACATGTATAAGATGTACGCGCGATCCCCTCCCGTTCAACTCCTCCTCCTCCTCCTCCCTCTTTATGCACGTGAACGTGTGTTTGTACACGATTATGGAGGATTTTTGCACGAGCGAATAACGCGCTGTTATTACATTCTTCATTAGCTAGTCGTAGTTCTCTGCAATTTTATGCGACGCTTCTTCTTCACGTCTACGTCACCATCATCATCCTCGCAAGAAAGTATCGTACTTTTGCATCGCCATTAATAAATTATATGGTAATTCGCATGATAGACATATTGCACAAAGAATAAATATTTTATAAGGTGTAGTGGTTCGATTCTTATCTACGAGGCGGTGGTGAAGTTTTCAAAATAATGGAGCTTACGCTAGTGATGGTAAATTTAATTTTAAAACAGCATAAATTTTCATCTTAAACGTTACATCGATAGCCAAGTACTGTTTTACCATACATTTTTATGATTGATTAATGAGTTTGAAGTAATGTTAGAGACTTTTAACCAAGCAAAAAAGTAATTATAATCACTTTGTTATCTACGTTATTTACGTATGATATATATATATATATATATATATATATATATATATATATATATATGTAGATATATTTGTAAATCTTTACTTTTCCTGGATTCATATCGTAGTTCGTGTCTTAAATTTTTGCTCCCACATTTACCGTAACTCAGCCACGTATCCCTAAACATTTATTTTATAAGACACGTTGCATCATTACTCGATTGCATTCACGCCCCGATAAATCGAGAAGTTAAGTCAACCAGTTTGAAATAAAATTAAAATATAGAGAAAGACAAGAGAAAGAAGAGAGCTATTTTATTTATTTTCTTTCTTTCTTTGTTCAAGAAGCTGTGGCTTAACAAACGTTCAACATTAGCAACATAATCAGTTTTTAATGATAGATATCGTGTAACAATAAACATTCCATAGATTATCCAATTGGCAACGGTAATTACAAATTCCATACCAAACAATAATCATTATCCAAAGAATTTTCAACATCGTCGCTCGCGCATCCTTGCCCTCCTCATCTGGGACACCACCTCATTGTTGATCTTATTGAAATGTTGTTACATCCATTGTTACATCTCGCAGTAGGTCGGTTCGTTGGGCGTCACCCGCGTATGAATATGTTATTTTTTGCTCGCGAGAGCGCCTGCTTTTTACAATAATAATAAGGCACTTGCCATTATAATCGGGCAATCGAGATGAGAAAATTCCTTAGAATTATCGCGAAATTATTGCCTGGGGGATGGAATTAAAGGGTCGATGACTTGGTTGGGGCTTTAACGGAAACCAGGCGCGAATTATATATCAATGTCGGTACAAAGGATTCGTTATTAACGAAATGAATTATTCATTTGGGGCTTGTTGATTGGTCATTCGGTTTTGTTGCACTATCAACGCCAAGACAATTTATCGAAATTCCAGATTTTATTTTTCCATGACAGCAAAGGTGCTTTATTATTTATCATTGACGTAATTTAATCATTATTGTTGTCGTAATTCGAGGTATTCGCACAATTTAACATTTACTTAAATAAATCGATGCTTTTGTTATGGGAAAGGGAATTTATACACACGTGAAAATAGCATAAAAATCAAAATGTTTATTTAGTCGTCGAATATAGCGGATCACCAGAGTACACGTATGCATCGATAATAAATAAATAATCGTTAAACTCTCTTTAAATTGAGAAACAAGTTATTGTTAAATGTCGTCTGCATTCAATATCAAAAGTCAAATTTTTATCCAATTTTATTTTATCTTTTGTTTTATTCACCTTAAGACGTTCCACGGTTCCATTGAATTTTATCATAACGAAATATGCGAATGAATGTCGGATGCTTTCAATTCTCAAGACAACCAACTATCGCCGACCGTTTAATTTACATAATAAATGAATTATCCAAACAAATAAGCAAACTTAGGAGCTGTGACAGCTGTGACTAAACTACGAGCGAGTCATAGTCATGAATATTTGACAAATTTTACAAGCGTCGTAAGATTGGGAAGGAAGAGTTGAGAACGGTCAACATCTTTTCCTTAACAGCTGGCGAAATTTTTGAACAGCGATTTTACTAGATATTGGCATAACGCGAGCCTCGTCTCCTTCATAAAACTCACAAAAATTCCATCGGTTTTTGTTAAAGCCACGTTACGTTTACATTCGCGGTAGATTCGTGTCGGCGGCGATGGGGGTGAGGCCGAGGGAGGACAGAGGGACCAGATTTTCCGATCGATTCCTTCCATCGCGTCTCGCCCCGCCCAAAGCCACGATGTCGAGCGCGCACTTTTACTTTCCAATCCACGCCCCAGCAAGAACGCGCTTGTCTACGTCGGAGATAAAAACAAGAAAAAAAAGTAAACAAAAAGAAAGATACACCCAAAAGGAGGTTTTTCTTCTTCTATTTTTTATTTACAAATACGAATTAAAGACAATGCGAGAGACTTAATGGGCGTTTGTTTTGCTAAGAACAGTTAGTTGGATTAGCTCGGGTGGAATTATCGCGCTTAAGCGCATCGCATACATATATTTGAGATTATATTAACAATATTATAATGGAATTATTAATAGTAAAAAGAAAATATGTGAAAATACACTCCACAACGTTTAGTGACTTATAAAACAAATTTTATTTATGGGGGCGTGCATGGGAGTTATCGAGTGTAAAATCTATAGACGATGTATAAAAATGTACGAATGTTACATCTTAAATTAAAGCATCACAAGTATTTGGAATGAAATAATTTTTAAATAATCGTTATTATTTTCGATATCGTTCAATTAGCGGATATATTAAAAAATCTGAACTGACAGGTTCGTTCTCGCTGTGTTAGAATTACGATCGTTTTAAAGGATAAAACAAGCTCGACGTATATAAAAAAAAAATATAAATATTTTTTTTATTCCAATGAAACGAATAAAAGAGACAAAGTGGAGCGAAGAAAAAAACAAGGAATGGAAATCTAATGCAATTAAAGCAACGAGGATTATAAAAAGTATTGAAAAAACTGATTCAGTAAATGGACATATGTGAAAATGAAAAGGAAAAAAAGAAATGAAAAAAATAAAGAAAGAAAAAAGATAAAAGGAGAAGGAATTGGATAAAAGAAAAATAAATGAGATTGAATAAAGAACGAAGAGAGAAATTGGAAAACAAGGGGAAAGTGAGAGAGAGAGAGAGAGAGAGAGAGAGAGAGAGAGATAGACCCATTGGGTAACAAATGCCCGCGATTGCTGCATTTACAAACGAGGATCAGAGCATAAGAGCGATTCCGCCTCGAAACAGGGAAATTACACAGGAGAAGCGAACGATTTGGCGAATTATATGCTGCTTTTTCCTCGGTGAAGAAGTGATAGTGGAGGTCTAGAAGAGAGGAAGTCGGGGGAAAATAGTTATATCCCGGGTGGATCAGCCAAAGACTTAATTTCCTTCCTTTTTTTTTTTAATTTTACGGTATAAGATGATATTAGGATTCATTTCAAGAGGTACTCGTGACCTACTTTCAATTATTTATCCAATTTTTACTTCGATTTGATAATTGCTCCCATTAGTTTATTTACCCTCTTAGTTCCTTCGGCACTTGTCACTGATAAGCAGAGGCGTAAATTTTCTTACCGCCAATACGTCTTAACGTATCCGGTCTATCTTATATATATATATATATATATATATATATATATTCTATAATAAAATTCTAATTCTAATAAATGGCAGATATTGTTAATGGCAAGGAAATTACGAGGATGGCTTTTATTATTTTTATTTCGATATTGGATCGACATTCGATCCTTAGTGCTTTCGTATTGTTAATATGTGACGAAAATTTAATATATAATAATATAATATAAATTAAAGACACGCTGAGCTAGGATTATCATCACGAGATGCACGAGAGAACGTCAAATTGTTATATTCGTCGAGACAATCGCGACGCGCAAGGAAACAATGGACGTGGGGAATTATTGTTCGAGGAATGGCAATGGGCGAGGAATCGTTCGTACAAATGTCTATTTATCGTCTCCATATAATATCCTTTAATCGCCCGAATTTATCTGATATTCTCCATATGTCGCCCTATTAAAACAAACAAAAATGCCACCCCGGAGCGCACGTGGAAGACCGATTGAAATGAAATTGGCAACAATGGGTGTCCGGAGCGTGGTGGCATACTTTTACTTGGACGGTCGCCTCCCGTTATGCATCGACTCGCGTTCGTCTCTTATCTCTTTCATAAGCACATGTAATTGAGATTCGCGACGCAAGTCTCTCATTCTCGTATTATTGTTTACTTCCGTGCGCGCGAGTTGTGCGCTGCGGTCCCGTAGTTTCGCATATTCGGAAAACATCTACATCGCCGTGATTGATGCAAGGTTTCGTGCTCCTTTGCTTAATTAATACAAGAACGGGGCTTTCTATGCTGACATTATACAGAAACAAATGTAATGTGATTCGATCGGTTGTAGGCGAATCTCGAAATGAAATGCCCAACGTTATTTCGACGGGGTAGTTAGTTTCGGTTGATTGTAACGTGCAATGTTACATTATTGCTTGAGATGCGAAACATCGTAAAGGCACTATGTTTTTGTTATTGCTACTCTGTCTTATAAAGTTTCTTAAAAAAATACGCCCATTTATTCAGTCTGTTTTTTCTTTCCGAGATTGCAGATATCCCCTCGACAGACCTTTACGGTGGAAATATTGGTGCAAATTTTTTGATGCTTCCATTAATAAATTGATGATGCTATTGATGTATATTATACTAATAATGTTGCGCTTATCACTCTATCCATACAACGTCTCGTTTGCGCGATTACACATCAATTTGACCATTGTCAGTTCGTTAGTGCTCGATAATGGGTCGATCTCCTTCCAATCATAATCAGCATTGGTACGTATGATTGTTAATTATACGTGGCACTTGAAATTCGCGAGCAAAAGGTGTTGAGGTTGCCGTTGAGGTCGCAGAGTTAACTTTTTGATGGACCATAAATTTGCGTGGTTTTATGCCACCCGCGTCCGAACTCCCGAGACTACGAACGTGAAAGTGGTGACGGTGCCCCCCCCTCCCTCCCGCCCTCCAGCACTCGTTTGATCTCGCATCAAATCCTTTTATTCAATGTTGTTGTCAGGTAATGAGCGAAGGCCACGATACTTCATCATCGAGTACTTCCTCGTCGTTATAATTTCCGCTCGACGCCACGATATTATTATTTCTTTTTTCGCGACATTGACATTGACTGGCCGAGACTGTGTTTGCAAATTTTCCAAATTTTCGTGAATGCGGTTATTCGAATTAACCCAAAGCGTGACAATTAAAAACGCCCCTTTCGTAAAGTATCATTATGTCTCTTTATTATATACCGACGGTATTACTTTGTCAACCGCATAAGCCGATTAGGCGCTTCTCTTGTCCTGTACGCCAAACGTCAACTGATAACATACTGCCACGCGCCGTCAATTTTCCGACGCTAATATTACGCATAAAAAAGGTGACAGGTGCCCCGAATAAAAACTTTTAATCGGACGGCAAGTGCTCCACCAGTAGTCACGTATAAGCGAACGATCAATGGAAAACTCAGGCTACTCCGAGTTTAGGAGTCATTCGCTTATATATCGCTAAGGGCGCAATTCGGCGCGAAATCCCATAGTCCAACTAGCGAAGCGACAGCTACTCCCATTTGAAGTCAAAGGACGAATGTTCAATTGCATCCGAGGGGATTTGGAGATAATTAAAAGCCGCGAATCGTGCCACATTGTCGGCGTGGGCGGCACAACGGGGGCATAAAGACGGAGAGACGCGATAAGTTTTTTCATCTACAGTCAATGACATACCCGAGTCTTCTTATTCTTACTTCGATCTACTGTATTCGACGTATTAAACAAATCGGCATTTGCAATTTATTATTAATGTCTCGTTACCGTATAATGAAAGAACTGATTTTGTAATTGATAGACATTTTAATAAGATCCGTGTAATGAAATTCATGTCCTTCTATAATTTCCCAATGCTTATAATTATGGCCTTAATAAAAAAAGTACGATAACTATTAAACAATTATTATTCGGAAAATCAATTATGAAGTTATGAAAATGGCAATTGTACAGTAACATTAACCATGTTAATAATCAATTTAATAAAATGAAATTAGTAGAAAATATTTAAATAATAATACATAAAATTTGTAAACTCCGCCATAACAGTTATTGCAATCTAACATTACTCAAACGTTCATAAATATTTAGTTATTAAGTAGATGTGTTGTAAGAAAAGTACATAATTTAACATTATATGTACTCTTTCGAAGTCATCAATTTTTCAAAGTGAATACTTATTTTTTTTATTTTATTTTTTTTTTTTAACAATATGCGCGTCTAACGACTTTATATAAGTACGTCGAAGTCATCTATACGAATGAATTTAAAAATAAATTACAAGCGTTGACGATAAAATTTTATAAGTAATTTAACAAAAAAAAATTATTTTGCTAAAATCACTTTTTCACCTTTTTATTATTTATTTTCAAATAAGCATTTACTTTGATGATTATTATTAAACTAAAATGTTTAATAATTATAATATTAAAGTTATTATACGATATTATATTATTCATAGCGAATAATTCATAAAATCTTAAATAATTAAATGCTTTACGTTACTCTTATATAATAATACCATTGATAGTAAATATTATAAATTTGATGGAAAATACAATTGCATTGACCTTTTATTTAAAATATTTTAATATCCGTAGGGTTATAATAATTTACACATTTGTTGTCTCTACGGTATTTTGATCGTATAATTTATGTATATTTAATATGATACATTAACCACATACTAAATACAAAAAAAAAATAAAAAATGTCTTCCAACAAATATCAACAAGCTTGCCGGAAGAATTTAATGGATTTATCAAGTACATCGCGGCAATTTACGTACATCCGTTTATATAAAATTCATAAGGTAGCTTCGGAACAATAATAATTGCTATTGAGTCACATTTCGGCCTCCGTTGCATCTGGCGAAATGGACGAACCCTGTATCTATTCACGCTTATACTCCATTATATGACGAGTACATATGTATTTTAACTTTTGCTCTTATCCAAATTGAATATGTGCAATTTTCCAGCAATACAAAAAAAGGGAAGAAAAAAAAATCGGCGCGCAATTCTGAACGATGAAATTTGCATATTCCGCGGGAGTGTAAAATGAAACATAACTTTAGTAACATCTCAATTGTCTTTAATTTCAAGTATAATTGTATATATACATATATATGCGTACATATGCATACATACATACACACATACATACATACATATATATATATATATATACACATATATATATATATATATACATATATATATACACACACACACACACACACACACACACATATATATATATATATATATATATACCAGTGCTTGGAGACTCATTAGGTCTAATTATAGCTTCACGGTATATTGCAATTATACTGTTGGTAATTGTTGTCGTTTAGTTCAACAAACTAAGAAAATAATTGTAATTTTGATAAGTCATTGTAATTTCATTGTTGATGAAATTTCAAGTCTTATTTTCTTGAAATTCCCTAGTTTACATAAGAAATAAATATAAACAATATGAAGAAACTTGGTCAAAATTCTTATAATGCCAATTTTCTTTTTTGCCTTTTTATAATTTTTCGTACATTTGTCTATATGTTTACGATTTATGATAGAATATTTATTCATTAATCATTGTAACTTTTATATCATGATTTTCATTTATTTTTCATCTAAAACCAATGTCCCATTCTATTTTATAAATTTTTATATTTCAATCAATATTCAAATGAAATAAAGACTATTTTTAATGAAATAATATATTCTAAAATAAATTAAATAAAGTACGGAACGACCCCTACGGATATTTGTTAAGGGATATTGTTGAAATAATAAAAATTTTGTAAACTTAAACACGAATCGACTAAATATTGTTCGTCTCAAGTTTATAATATTCCAATCAATTGCATATAACTAATTAGATACGCGGTATAATGAATTAGATTTAACGCTAAATAATAGAAAATCGTATTGTTATGAAATTATAATGATAAACGAAATATTACTTTTACACAGCTCGACAGTTTTTGTACGTGAAAAGTCATTGCAAAATAAAAACAGCGAAACAATTCGTATAATTATCAAATACTAAATTCTATCTTGCAGCATTTGAAAATAGATGGAAATGCCATTTATGGTGCGGTCGTCTGCAATAATCGCTGCTGCTTAATCTTTGAATATGTAAAAATTCTTGTAGAAATGATATTTACTAATAATTAACAGACAATAAATGCCAATAATAAATTATTTTATCACTATATTACACTTAGCATATATTATATTTCGCGTATTTCGTACTTTCACCTATCTCGGAGTTTGTTTAGCTTGTTGTTGTTGTTGTTGTTGTTGTTGTTGTTGTTGTTGTTGTTGTCGTTGTTGTGATATTTTCAAGAATTCATTTATGTTTCGTAATTTTAAATATCTTGATCGAATGCATTTGCTGCTTAGATGGACCGAAACAACTATGCCAATAATTCTACTTATTATGCAACCGTATTAATTGTCAATTACATATTGTAGGCGATATATTTAATATTTCACGTGCCTATTTGTAATTGGAATGCAAAGGCATTCTTGAAATAACAATGATTTTATTTGCTTTAGTGTGTAGAGTGTCGTTGACAATAACCCTAGAGGTCTTAAAGGGGGGATTCGGTTAAAGTAAATCACAATGCGCGATGAATTTCAATAACAATTCTCTTTTCTTGTTAAAACAATGAAAACAATACCGAGCTTTAAATAAGAATAAATATTTCTATTCATATGTGCAAAATAGTCTATAAATATGCATGAAATTGCCAAGACAATACTTAATAGATCCCTTGTAATTGTTAATTCTCTAACAGAATCTTTTTTTTATAAAAGTCTTTTACATCTTTCTTCATTCAGACATTTATCGTTGATAAGTTTCATCATTACGATTTCGGCTCACTTCAAATTGCCAACATTTCTGCCTGTCAATTATCAGCATTAAGCGCTTGTGTATTCGCACACCTCGATTTAATTAGTCGCGTAATAATTTTTTACAAACTTCCGCATAGATAATTTAATTTGGAGATTCGGAGACTCCGCGAGTCCATAAAATAACAGAAACGAGAGTCTGGTGGAGCTCTATTCGTACGCATAAACAAGTGAAGAAAGACCGAATCCGGTCCGGCGTGTTTCTGAGCGTAGCTCATCCGGTTTCCCTCCCCCTTGCCATTTGCAATGATTATGTCGTGGTTAGGTAGCAAATGGTGTGTGTGTGTGTGTGTGTGTGTGGGTGAGTGGGTGGATGGGTGGGTGGTTGGGTGAGCGAAACGAACGGGAGGAGTCGGGCAAAGAATAATGAAGAGTAGCTTTCGAAAGTCGAGATGCAAAGATATGTAAAAATATTTCGCAAAATATTAGCACCGAAGAGGGAGGGCGTGTTTTTACGTGCCCTAGGGAAATACCGCTAGGAGCACTAGAACGATAAGGGACAGTGATTAGGTGAGCAGGTCGAATTATTTAAAGGGCTTATGCGAATGGTGAGGCGGGAGGTGGGCCGCGCTCATTTGTATGGAGTTTTGGAGTCTACGCTTTCGGGATGAGTAATATTGAGTGGGTCGGTGAGGCGGCGCTGGGAAATCGCTTCGCATGGCGCGGCATAAATTATTGGATGCGAGTGAGAGATTTAAAGGTAAGTAATGTCGTTTGTTCACTGGAGCGAGATTTACTGGAGAGTGAGTGTGTGCGTGCATCGGGAACCTTGACACTGACCACATACGAGTCTTTTTCTTTTTTTTTTTGTTTTGCTTTGGACAACATGGGAGAAAAATGAATCTTTGCAATTACGTATCAGGTAATCTAATAGTTCGAGGAAAATTGTTTAAATCTATTATAATATTTATAGAGTTGAATCATCGTTCATCGTTTATATATATATTAATAATAATTCGACGTCTATATCTTGCCAAGGGGCGACAATTTATAGATTTTTATAAACTCGTATCTAGAAATGTCTGGCAGATCAGTAGTATATTCATCAATTTGGATTATTTAATGATTCGCGGTGAATAAGTTTTGCTAATGGAAGAATACTCAAGAGGAATAATTGAAAACATCGTGAAAACTATATAAATCATGATTATTAGAAATAAAAAATTATCTTAAAAAGCTTATGAACATTTTGCTACAAAGCTACGAGCGGCAGATTTTACATAAATAAATATATTGATAAAGAATTCTGTGATTGAAATAAATTATTGTCATTAATATGTGTAGAACATCATGAAAATTTAAATAAAAATATTCTCCTCTTGCGATCAAAAACTTTAATAATAAATAATTTTGACATTGAGAAAGAAAAGGGAATGAGTTTTACATAAAAACTGTATGTCTGATAATGTAGAAATTGTTTTTATCATTTCATTATTGTAGATAATATGAATTTGACAAGTAATGTGTTCACTAACGTTAATTAACAATTTTGTCACTGGCAAAATATATTTTGTTAAGTATTAATTAATTAAGTATATACTTACTGGGAATACATTTTTATGAAATAATTTTTAAAATGTTAATTAGTAATGATATCTTTGTTCCAATATTTGAAGTAATAAAGAATTGTGCATAATAGAAACAATTCGAAAAAACGAGACTGGAAAATGTAATCCAAAGTATACGAAGATAAGTAGTAGAGGTGATGCTTGAAATTTTCCAGCCCTTGATGCGTCTCTCGTGGGCACTTTGCATAATAAATGGTGACCGCGAAAGTGTGTTCTTTTTCGTGTGTGTGTGTGCGTGCGTGCGTGCGTGTGTGTGTGTGTGTGTGTGTGTGTGAGAGAGAGAGAGCGAGAGAAGGAAATAAAGAAAAAATTGCGAATCACATTCTCGAGTGGGCCCTGGACTTATACACACGGGAATTTTTCCCCTGCTACGGTTTATGAAACGACGCTTACATGTAGTTGTAAGTATATACATAGAGCTATACACGTACATGATTCATAAATTGTTATGGTTTTTAAGAAAAAAGTCCGTAGAAAGCCGTGATTTTAAAAACAGTACAAATTTCAAACTTTATTTTTAGATGTAATTTTGAGGTATTTGCTCTGTGTGCAAATTAGAACAGATCGAGGTATGTCAAGACTCTCAACCTCCCTGAGTAATAAGTGAAAAATACCAGTGGAGATGTGATTTTATGGCACTTTTCTAGTGTCCGTGTAATAGCGGTAGACGCTACAGCGATGACGAAATTTATACTAAATTTCAATAACTTTACACCGATACGATTTCCTTGACGTCTACTTGGCAAAAAATGTGTTAATACGGTAAATTGATCTTTTACAAAAAGCGTTAAGTTATGTTCATATAAATATTGAATTGAGGAGTCACCAAACGACTTATCATCTCTTATAAAACTCTACCAATATTAAAAGTTTAATCGTATTTTATTTATAAATATAAACAGACGAACAATTGCAAAGCTTCCGATAATCCATTTATGCAGTATCAAATGGCCGTTGAACATATTTATAAACGTCATAACGATAATAAGAACTAATGGGACATTTCGAGCTCAGAGATTACGCGTAGTTACATATTTCTCATTTATACGCAGGAGCTAATATTCTGAAGAAATGTGTTCAAGCGATTTCATTATGATATTACCTAAGAGAAAGAGGAATTTGTATGTTAAAAAACACAATGGTCTCGAAGATTTTATTAAATTGAAATGTATGATATGCGGCATCATTAAACCTTGATTATAAAATTATTCGAAATTCCGTAATGTCCCGCCCGTGCTGAATCCCAACAAAGGCGGATCGATTAGCAAATCAATTCCCAGTTGCCACGCGACAATTCCTCAGAGCCGGAGATGCTCTTAAAAATCCATTAATCCAAAAATGTCCCGAATCCTTTAAAAATACCGATTACCCGTTGGTGGTCTTATACGGGTGGGCGCCTCGGCCGCGGCTCCTTCACCAACACCAAAGTATCGGACAAAAATCTCGGGCAGCATTGTCGGCCGCGAAATCGGCAGTCTCGCTAACGACTTGGAACCCCACAAGAAAATAACGTTTCGGCCGTGACCAAAGAATCCGACGAAGTGTCCAGCGAGGCGAAG
The DNA here is from genome assembly GCF_000503995.2 of Ceratosolen solmsi marchali. NCBI lineage: Eukaryota > Metazoa > Arthropoda > Insecta > Hymenoptera > Agaonidae > Ceratosolen > Ceratosolen solmsi. The sequence goes on along the minus strand of NW_011948436.1, from coordinate 3,101,629 downwards.
CGCAAAGAAAGAAAGCATTAGCACAAACCTTAGCAAACAGCATGTCGTCCGCCGATGACAAAATCGAGATAGCGAAGGGTAGCTGTTAGCGAGCTGATGCAGATGCACTTCTATGCGGCTGCACGACTCTGGAATCTTGTCTCTTCCTGCAGAGGCGAGGCTCTTTATATACACGCTGCGTCTCGGAGCCCCGGCGGAGGCTCGCGAGCAGTGAAAGGGGTCATCCCTGCCCTCCTCGCCTGTCTAATCCGCGGCGGTCGCGGCTGGCGCATCTTCCTCGGCCCCGCCGTAGAGAGGCTCGAGAGCATCACCTCGCCTTCTCATCTCGCTCAGCCTCGCCTCCTCCTCCTCCTCCTCCTCCACCACCTCCACCTCCTCCACCTCCTCCACCTCCTCTATCACCGTGTCCTTCTCGTCCTCCTCGTTCTCGGGCGCACTCGCCCGCCTTTAACATCCTGATCCGGATGCGGTGGCGGAGGAGCCGTTGCCCCTTCGCACTGGCCCCCGGAGGTTTGCGCAATTTTTTGAAACGGCCGCTGCTTGTGTCGGAGTCGCGGGGGATCGCGACCTCGGCGAGGAGCCGCCTTTTGAAATAGCTACTACGTCCTGGGGCGGAAAAGCCACGATTTCACCACTGGCTATGCGAAAGTCATCCGCACTTGCGCGCGAGCTATTATTTTTCTGCTTTTTTTTCTTCTTTTCGTTTGTCTCTGTCTCTGTCTCTGTCTCTGTCTCTCTCTCTCTCTCTCTCTCTCTCTCTCTCTCTCTATCCCTCTCCACCCTCCCCCGCGCGGCACAAGCAATGCCGAGTGCACACATTTTGTCGGTTCGGCAGGCAAGGCTCCTACAATCGACGCTATCAATTAATGTTTTCTTGTCCTTTGTTATTCGAGGCGAGCCAGTTCAATGGGTTGGATTTTTCTATTATATAACGATGAACGAAGGGCTTTTACGAATGAACTGTTACGGCAGTTACGTAAGGTGATAATCTACTTGACTGATACGTAATAGCGAGTTGTACATCAAAGTAATGCATCTTAGATGTCAGGTCGAGTCGTCAGGTTTTAGTTACAAGTTGTTTTCGGACGTGACGATAATATTAAGCACATTGTACTCTCTTTAATAGTAACGTCCTTGTTGCTTTTCCGAAAATGGCATTAACAGAATATATTTCATAAGGATTATCTTTGATAACGAGTTATCATTTTGCGCTAACTCATTGGGTTCAGTCAAAATACGTACAAGCGTTAAGTTTTTCTCAATCGAAAAGTGGACCTTCAATTTGTTCAGAGTGATGAATAAATAATTCAACTACTCTCAGTACTCTTATGTAATTTATACATTATTGCTTGACGTAGTATTAAAATGATAAATGTATTTTATATCTTTAGAACATTGACAAACTCGATATGATTGGAATCCTGAAATTATTCTCGTTATGTTCGTTGTCGCAAAACCGATTGTCGATAATATAGTAAATATAGTAATATAGTTAATAGAATTTGATTATTTAAATATTCATCAATTTTAACTTCACTTCCTTGCCATTATAATGTACTTGTAATTATTTGCAGATAATCGTCATTAGCCATCATTCACTTTTAACTTCAAAGAATTTAGAAATATTCGAACAATATGGTCAAACGTGTATTTGGTATACTCAAAGTTATTAAAAAAAAATTTTATATTACAATAATCGTGGGATTGGTAATATAAAAAAATTACATTATACACGATGATATGTTTAATAAAAGATACGTAATTATTTTCATAACTTTTATAATTATATATAATAGATATATTATTTTAAAAATCTATTCATATCAATCAATTGTGCTCTCAGAATTTTGTAAATATGACAGAAATTTATATAAATATTTCTTTTTATTAAGATAATTATTAAGATATGGGAAAAGTAGCTGATAATAGTGTTAGCGGTTACATAAAAATTGAAAGTCGCATATGATTTACAACATTCCACACATTCACTTGAATTTTTCAAAAAAATTATATAACACCAACGTTACATCTAATTTCAGTTTTGAATAACTTCAGTGACACCTAATTGAGTTTCCTTATTATACAAGATAACGCATAAGAAATAGAAAATAAGTGTAATTATATGATTTAGTATATTTGAATCTCTGTATTTAACAAAATATTTGCATTTAATCAGTAAAAAATAATTATTTATAATAATAGATTTAATTTGAAAAGGTTTTATTTGAAAATTATGCATTCTAAGATAACATTAACACAACCTTGTAATGGAATTTTATTTTAAACTACAATGTTAAAGTCATTGGATTATTACATGAGAATTTCGATTTTTATAACATCTCATTTTTAGGCTTTAAATTATAAAAAAATACGGTTCAATGAGAAAATATGTTGCATTACTCGGCAAAAACTACAATTAATAGAAATACAATTTTGTCATACTTATTTATTTTATCGATTTGAATGTTATATTTTTAGTAATATTGTCAAGAATTAACATAAATCAACATAAGATCATTGTATTAATTTCTTAAAATGCTCACGAAAATACAGATATTTTTAATTTCATTTATGTTAATTTAATATTACATATATATTGTATTTTAATAATTTTGCATTAAACGTTGTATTTTAATAATTTCTTAACCGCGAAGAACATATTTCTAGTCGTGTATGATGAATAATACCGTATTATTAAAGATTCGAGGTTAAAACTGTCAAAGTTGATTATTATCGCTTTATTTTTCTATGTGTGTTTTCACGCTTACGGATCTTAGAAGATCAGAAACTGTTTAAAAGCTTAATATCGCGTTTATTTCCGTCCAACGCTGACATTCTATATAGTTTCTACTATTTTTCAAGATTGAAATCCAATTTTAAGTTTCGCTTGGACTACTACGTACTCAACTACTACTTCCGGTGATCTTCCTTCGACTAAGCTCTTTTCGTACTCGAACACGATTGACATAATCGGATTGTAACTGTAGCGTGTGAAATTGCGACGGACCAAGAGTAAAAAGAAACGTAGCTTATTCGATTATGCGTAGAAAGTACATATGAGTTTTTAAGACAAGTGTACATGTCAATTAATGAATATTTTTGTAATAATAAATTGGCAAGAAAGTACAGAAGCGTTCTGATAATTATTAGTAATCATAAGTATTAAAAATCTTTCCTACTTACTTTCAATTGCCAATTAACCAATCAACAATTACCAAGTGAACGCAATTTCACATTACAATTAAATATTATTACTCGGAATTATCACCACAGTGCTAGACAATCGATCGACACATTTATCATGTCCTTATTAATAAATAAAGTTTTATGGATTTCAAATAATGATACGTAGAAAATGTGATGAAACGTGAGATACATTCTTTACTTTCTTATATTCATCTTATATGTGTTACGCAGAATCTGAGTTTCATTCTTGTCCGTGTGTGTACTTATGACAATAGAGTCATCTCGAATGCAATTCAAAATCCGTAAATAATGAGAAAGCCGATTGGTTAAGAATTCTTTATTATAATGATTGGATGAAATAAATATAATAATCGACCGTAGCGCAACCGACGCAGAATAATCGAAGAGCCCTTGCTATTCTTTTCTTGGCTCTTTCATAACTTCACTTATCTTCTCTACCTTCTTCTAGTGTACTCTATGCTTCTCTGTGGGATGATGCGTTTCCTGATTTAAAATTCATTTGATGATTCGTGATAGGAGACTCGCCGTCGTAATTGACAGTAGGAATTAAACGACTGAGTCAACGCATTTTTATATATTTCACTATAATTTACGATCTTAACTGAAAAGTAGAGCTGGCGCTGATTAATTAGGCATTAGAAGAAAAAGAAAAAGGAAAAAGAAAACAGATTAGCGATTGTAGAACGTAAAAATTCATTTCAACATAATGAATAATGTTACTTCTAATTAGTTATCAAATTGAAGTTACATCTCTATTTCTCAAATGATTAATTTGAAAAATTTATATTTTATTCACATAAACGCATCATGATAATATGAATATGTGTGGACTTGACTGATAATATTTATAATTATATTATTACATTTAATGCTTCTAGTCTTTTAAATTTTCTATATTAAAAAGTAATAAAATCGATTTATTATAATTAATGTATGCAGCAGTCTTAACAAATTGTTAATAATAATGTCTTGTTAAACAGATGCAAGCTTTTTAAATGAATTTCCAAAGGTTTCAGTTTATTTATCGTTTAAATAGAAATTTCAGTTATTATTTAATCAATTTCTTAATTGAATAATATTTAAAAGAACTTTTATCCAATATGTTTTTGTAAAATTAGAATACTTTTTAACTTATTGGATAGCAATTTATTATCACTTATTGTATTAAGTTTAAAATTATGTCTTTGCTAAAATATCGAAGTACAAATTTAATTAAAAAATACTATTAGTCCGTAGGTTTTTATTACTTTTATCATTAACAATATTTATGAACGTAAATTTGTAGTTATAATTTTTTCTTTGAAGTTTCTTAAATTTGTTACATGCTCAGGTTAAATAAATTTTAAAGACATTGTTGATGATTTATGAATATATGTTACAACTACTTGTATTATCAATATTATTTGACTAATTATCTTTTATGTATTATATTATCAAATACCTATTCAAATTTTTCGACCGCTTTAAAATTCTTATTTATTAATAGTAATACAAGTATTAAAAATATAATATATTTATGCTTTGTAATTATTATTTGACTATGAATATTTTGTAACTTTAGCTACATGTATTTGAATTAATAATAACACGAGAACAATAAATTTAAATAAAATAGGACAGATTTCATTCATATAAATAGTATTCAAGATCATAAACAGAAGAAATATATTACCATTAAAATAATTATGTTAAAAACAAATTTGAATTTATTATTAAAAATTTCACAATTAGTTAGTTTATATCATTAAAAATCGGCTGAATTTCTGAACGTTTAGTTTATTATTCATTATAACACAGATAATATTATAAATATTTTATTTAATATTATATTTGTTTCATAACACAATTAATAATTTATGGTTAATTTTATCGTGAGGTATTTTAACATCCAAGCCGTATTTATTATATCAATATATTATTAATATTATAAATTTTCCTTGAATTAAAGTTATGAAGATATCCCATTTAATTATGTAAATAATTATAAGTAACTTCATTTTGTCTTTAATAAATTTACACGATTAATTGTAAAATACAAAATATTTTGCTTTTTTTAGATTGTAAGCTTATAAATATTTGTGGATTAAATTTTTTATTACACCTATTAATATATTTTGTCCTGTATATCATCGTATTTTCATATCGGTATGACAAAAAATTTTATAGTAGCTTCCCTGTATAGAATGATTGTAAAGAATAAAAAACTTATTTATCATTTGGTCATATGAGTAGGCAAATCAAAATGTTTATTTTCTATTATATGTTATTAAAAAAAAAAAAAAAAACAAAGAAAAATTTATTTAATGTTATTGACTTATTTAGCAATTTTTATTTGAATTTATTCGAAAATAGAATTTTATCGTTGTAATGAATTCCAACTAAATTGATGACGATGCATAATTGCAATGAAAATTCGACAATTTAGAAATGATTGATCTATTAAAATACTTGACGTTACAAGTAAATTGTGTCATTTAGCATTGTTGACATATCAAAGAGTTGAGTTTTTTTTTGTGTTATTTAGCTTTTTAGGTCAAGGGAGAAAATATTTTAGCCGCGGTATTCTTAATAAAAAATATAAAAGTATGTAGAATATGACAGATACAATTTAACAGAAAAGTATTTTTAATTTTCATAGTAATCATTAGCTATTCTTTTGATATATAAATTGTCAATATTTATTTACTTTCTGATAATAAAAACTATCGTTTATTCTTTTATTTGTTTTTTTTTTGTTTTTGTTTTTGTTTTTGTTTTTTTTTTGTTTTTTTGAATAAGAGATTTATTATTTATATCAATAAATTATATTTATTGCAAAATCAATTTAATTTGAATAAAACAATTAATTATTCTATTCAATTCACAATGAGTGAGTAATAAAATATTTACAAGAGTTACCTAGCATTCATATATTTTTAATGTCATTAAATGTGTGTTTAATCGTTGAAAAATATATTTTACACATATTATATGGTAATATTTAATATTGGAATAGGTGTATTTCACAAGAACATTTTACAAAGTAAAGATCATAAGCTATTAACAATAATACTTTTGGACTATATGAGGTGCTCCTGAGTCGAACAATATAATTATTATTTCAATTAAATGATACGTAGAATTGTAAATTTCTTGTATTTCCATTGAATTCCTGATATAAAGTATCCTAGCATCATTTAACAAATTATATAAAGGGTCAAAGATATTATGCCTTCTGTCGTTAATTCCCTTGTTAAAAATGAAAAATTTTCCACTAAATGATAAAATTTTTCTAATCGATTGCACATATTGCTATAACTATCAATCGCTTAATGTATATTTGAAAGTATTTTAATCCACTTAAGACCCACAAAGTGGCGAAATAATTTCTATAAATGTCTTCCTTGCAATACACCAACTATAACACGCTAAAGCTAGGAAAAAATTTTATTTCATCTTGTAGTGGTAATGAGTGTACTCAATATTTGCCGTATGAGCTAAGCGAACAATGTGCATTTTCCCGGATATCGGCACAGGACGATACATTTCCAAAACCTCTCTCGTTTCAAAGCATGAATTTCCGTCACAAGTGCAGGCAAGTGTTCTTACAGCCTCGAGCTATGACACTTAGCGAAAGGATAATGATATTCAAAAGCCGATTGATCGCGTTTCAAATGCTTTGTTTACTCTAAGTTCTAATACACCAAAGCATCAACTCCTATCTGCATGGCCACATCTAAATACATTTACGTCATGCGGAGGCATTTGCACGTATAATTTGGGCATTACTATGCATATCTTCAATCGACTTTTAATTGTTTAACGTTAAATGAAGGTAATAATCGAAGGTTCTTTAAAATTAAGAAACGCTTGTATAACAATAATATTACTTTTGAATAGACCATTTTATTCATTTTGTCGGAATAAAACTTTGTAGTTTAGATGGGAAAAGATTATACGTTATACGCTGGAATTTTGTTTAAAGCAAGATTATAGCAAGATGTATATTAAGTAATATATATAAAATTTTCGACATAAATCAAATTCAATGCATTACAATTTAATTCAATTATCGTATTTATTCACATTTCGACGTTTTTGCTTTGCTGCTGTTAAACGGTAATCGACGTACCTCTTGCCTTTTTTTCTATACAAGCTCTTTATAGTTTATTCAAACATTAATTTACGACTTTGCGCAATATCTACATGGACTCTATATTATATGATTTATTAACTATTAACAAGAAATATGACGTTTATTAAAGAATCGATATTACAAAGAAATTAATTAGCTTACATTGTTATAATGTTGATCTAAGGCGAAACTTTGAAAGTTCCGCTCGGTTGTTCATTGGATAAGCAAGGAATAGCATGAGGAAGACCAATCGAGGTGCTGATTGATACTTCTAGCGTAGATTAAGGACAGCAAGAATGATTAAGTTACAATAATTCGAGTTCTGTTACAAGGATAGTTCTATGCATAGCCATCTCGAGGATGATAATTCTGCGTAATTTCTAAATTTAATGTTGTCTCGCTGCGAGCTGATCTGCGTCGGACAACTTCTTACTTGGATTAAGTGCTTCTGCATGATTACATTAATAGCGATTTTAGTTGCATCATATATATTTTTAGTTACTTTTAATTTCATAAGGTCAGAAAAATATGATCTATTAAATGAAAAAGCCTGTTGGGACATCATTTTACCTTAGGAATTATATCGTATTACCAAACAAAATTCCATTTCTAATTTTAAACATTATTTATGTACTAAGTATATTGGGATGATTTATTTATTCTTTAGTTATTCTTATTCATTAATCGATATGCTTATTCAGCTAATTGATTATAAGTTGTTCCTACATATAACATTTTATAATGTTTCTTTTAAAAATATCTCTATCTCTTGTTCAATTTAATTGAGATAGAATTTAATAGAATTACATATTTAAATGAAGATTGATTTTCAGCAGAGTACTTAATTATTATAACGTAGTTAATTAAAAAAAAAAAAAAAAAAAAAAAAAAAAAAAAAAAAAAAAAAAAAAAAAAAAAAAAAAAAAAAAAATTAAGAACAGTGTGATAACAAGTATTATTTTTCTATCTACTGAATACCATTACTACAATGTTTGATTATTGATAATACATGCACGTTTTAAGCCATTTTTGTTTTTAGTCCAGCATAGATGTTAGTAATAATATATAATAGTAATATTTTATTTATATAAATAATATACTTTATTAGGGCTGATATTAAAATATTAGAAAAAAAGATAAAGAAAAAGCAAAAAAACAATATATTTTCACATATTTCTATCTACGTTTTTTTTATTAATTAAAGAGATTAATTTTTATATTAAACATTTTCCATAAATATAGAATTAGAATTTATTGAAGAAGGATAATACCTAAGCTAGATATTTAAATTCAATAACAAGACAATAATGAAATCACCTATACTCAAAGTATTATCTATATCCATTTAATACGTCACCTGTATTTATTATAAACTTATATGTAGCTTACAATTTTTACATATTTCATCGTATGTATTACCCACACACACAGTATATATTACTGACAAAGTTATCTATTAATAATATGACTTTATACATTCAGATTTTGAAAGGATGAAATAAATACCACTATGTGGTTTCTACATCACGACTTTGAACATCTTTCACTTTTTTTTCTCCTAGCGGTAACGAGAAAAACTTAAATTTCACTATATTTAATAAATCGCATTTGAATTGAATGTAGTTTTTGCAATTTACTTCTAGGACACAAGTTTTCTTAGTATAGAAACATTTCCCTTCGGCATATAAATATAATTTTCAAAATTCTTTTATTTCCAAAAAGAGAAAAAATACCTTTTAAAGATAAGTAATAAAAAGATGTTTTATTATTATTACATATTATCAAGTTATTTTTGAATATATCGGTAGCCTCGTAAATTTTGTCCCATATAAAATCTTTACTTTATATCCTTTAATCAAAATAATTCATTAAATTTATTAATCATTTTTTAATGAAGAGTTTATGTTATCAATCATATATGAGCAATTAATGCGACTCATAAATTTGGAGGGCAAATGAATTATAAATGTAAATTAAGCTTAACATTGATTTAATGTTAAAAATAATTTATAAAAAAAATATGGATATTGAAAATAGCGCAAATAAGAATGGAAAAACGAAGAAGAATCGACGGTGGTTGACTATCCTCAACGAGAAACAGATTATTGCTGTGCATAATAATTAAATAAAATGATCTGTTAGTTTTATCTGTGGGCAACTCCTTAGCAATCATCGCACAGACATGCAAGTTGTCCTTCTATATTTTAAAAAATACATATAACATTTTTTTCGTAAAGCGTACGGAGCATAAATAATAATCAATGGTTGTGCAAGATGGCGTATGTATTCTGGGAGCGAAGGTTATTATAAAGTAGGAATCAGAAAAGCTCTTATGTGAGTGCAAATGTAATGTTGTGGTAATTATAAAGTAAGCGTATGGGTAAGTGCGCGACAAGCTTTTATAAATGTAGGGAAGGAGCGGCGAGGAAAATGTCGGCAAAGAGACAGACAGGCGCATAGATAAATAGAAAGATCGATCGATAGATAGATAGATAGAAAAAGATAAATAGACAGATGTATAAATGAAAATATCTCTATATATTTATTTATATACGTATATATGTATATATATATATATATATATATATATATATATATATATATATATATATATATATATATATAGAGAGAGAGAGAGAGAGAGAGAGGGTGATCGAGAGAGTGAGGACGGGGAAATGGATTTTATCACTTTAATAATAGGCAAGTGAGCTAGATTTAAGGACAAATTTGTTTTACGTGCAGCGCTCTAGAAGGCAAAGGTACTCTATTTGACATTTCAACTTTCAATCGTCGCTGCTGCGTTGTTGCTCTGTTGCTCGTACGAGAAATGGAAAAGATGGGTAATGGTATCGCGAGAGGAATACGGTAAAAGTCGAACTCGATATCTTGCTCTTGTTTGGGCTTGAGGGGAGCTTCCGGAGGATTCGCCGAATGCCGAACTGATTTTTGATGGATGAAGATACTTTCGGGACCACTGATTCAGAAAATGAAGTTTTAAGAAATTTTTCGAGGCTAAGCCTTCAGTTTTGAATGCTAGAGTGTTTAAGGACGTAGAGTACTTTTATGATGTAAAGCATCTACAGGATGATATAGAGACAGTATATACAGGATGATAGCGTTCGGTTACTGTTAAATTCTAAGGATATACTCGCGATCATTTTTTTTTTATTTTCATTTATTTCATTTACTAAACTTGAATACTTGGTATAAATAATTAAAGTATGTGCTCTGTTTACACGATAGTATAACATTTTTATTTATTGACTTTTTTATTTTATTTTATTATACTTTAGAAAATCACGCGTGGATTAAGAGAATAAGTTTATTTATTTGTAAATTCACATATTTTGTAGCTCCTTACTAAATATTCAATGGATAATTGTTGGATATATATATACTGTTGATTATTTACTATATAATCTGCAATTATTTAAAAATTATTTAAGTAAATTTCGTATTTGGCAGATCGACGTAAGTGGTATAATAAATTTATAGTAAGTATGTTATTAGTTACTAAACTATCTACCGATTAAATTAAAATCTTCTCTTAAACTGGATATATTACATGATGTAAGCGCATGTATATAAAATAATCTATTCAATTACTACATTAATGATTATTCTAATGACTGAATTTTATTGATTTCTGACCTTATAAGTCGAAAATGATTAAACTGATTCTAATGCGTGAGATGTAAATGTATTTGTAGGACTTATGCTAATAATAATAGTCGCCATTGTATGTATTGTAGCTATGCTTTAAAAAAAAAAAAAAAAAAAAAAAAAAAATCAAATGATAAAACGAAGTACTTATTATTATTATTCCATTAAAATAATAATAATAATAATAATAATAATAATAATGATAAGACAAGTAAAAATAATATAACAAAAATGAGATTGGTAAGGATGAATGTAAATAACACGATTTGACGAAGCTGAATTTACGAAATTTACTCGAAGTACGGCGGATAACACATTTTGGATGCCAGGTAAATATACATGTAAATATTTTACATAAAATTCTAACAAAGATACAAGCCAATGGAGAAAATCGTTTCTAGGTTCTGAGTTATCGAGTCGATAAAAGGAATATGAGTAGCAAAGTCATAACAATTACAAAAAACTTCTCGTTTCACGAAATCCAACTTGCTTATAATTTGTTTAATAACATACAATTATATTTGCATTAAATATAATTGAATGATAATTATTACTAATACTATTATATCATAAGTGTCAAAAGTTATATAAAATTTACAAATTTCAATGAAAATTATGTTTATAAAACGAACAGGCGTATCGTCTCCTTATCCATAATTCCAAAAACTTACTTTGAAAGATAACGAATAATCTTCAATTTAACGAAGAAACTATATGATATAATTATATATTAATTTTTAAATTGCTCAGCGATTTAATTTGGAATTATGTTTTTAAAACGTCTCTTTAAAACGATGAACGTTAATTAACGAATTTATCTAAAGTTTTTTTTTTTTTTTTTTATAATCGCTTGTATAAATAATAATGTCGATATTATGTTCACACACGATACACCGATTTTCTAATGTTTTTGACTTCAGTATTTAGATGAAAGATTAAGAATTTAATGTGAAGATAAATTTAATAGGTACAGAAATTATATTGTTAATAATAAGAAGAATAGAAGCTCTAGTATTCATATAACTTGGCAACTTGGAGGATCTCGATTAAGAAACCTATAAAATATTCGATTATAATACTCGGTATGAAGCTTAAGTTGTCGATGTAATTACAAGAACTACATCAGATAAAATAGTTGCAACGGCGTTGTGTGGGATGATGGTTAATGTTCGCAAGTTGTAGGTGAAAAACATCGATTGTTAATGACAATAGCAAAATACATTTTGTCACCAGTTAAGCCTGTACTTTTCGAATAAAAAATATTAAAATTACATTACGTCGATGTGATTAGTATTAATTGTTTTTTTTTCTTTGTTTATTATTATTTTTTTTTTTTTTTTGGTAAATAAATTAGTTGTTAGTTTAATTAATTATTGATAGAATTTCACAATCGTATTTATTGATTTTATGCAATTTGAAATCCGGCTACATCTTTTTATATTTATTTATAGGCATACTAATCTCATTTTAAATGATCGACAATTTTATCATATTTCATAAGAAATTAATATATTATGTGTATTTGTTGTAATATACAATTTGAATAATGAACCTTTCTCTTATTTTTAGCTTCCTCATTGTATGCGCAATGTGACTTTCTTGCATCTTAATATCTTATTTATTCGTCTTATCGGAAATTTCATATTACCGTAATAATCATTTTATTTCATTAAAAATATGATATACTTATATTATTTTCTGCCTAATGGAATTTTACCGTTTGGCAACCGATTGTTTTATCTTTAATAAAATATCCGGACTTTCAGTGCAATTAGGACATTGTAATGTATATTCGAAAATATGCATTAACTTAATGCAATAGCTCATTATGTGCGTGTGCGTGTATACATTTTTGAATTATACTAATATATATCAGTTAGCTTTATCTTTAATCTTGGCTTTTAGATTTTAGCTTTAATTTTAATCTTGGAAATTTGTGAAAAAATTTATCTTAAATATAACATGGGCTTTCTCTCATATTATTTTCAAATATTACTTAGCAATTTCATTCTTTAGATAAATATTTAATAGTGATTTATTAGAAATTCTCTAACTAATAAGTTTTATACTATACAAATATTTTTGAATAATCAGTTTCCAGTTTTTGCAACTTTTAAAATTATTTTCAACTGCGAAATTCTAAGGTAGGTCAATAAATTGTCAATCATCGATAATACGAAGATTATACAAAATACAAAATACGAAAAAGATTGTTGAAAAATTGTTACAAAAAACTACGACATTTCAATTCCATAATTCAAATCCATTAAGTTTTATGTAAGCATATATTTTCTGTACATCTTCATGTTGTCTATGCAGTTATATAAAAATACATAAATGTATGTAAAAAATATTTAGATTTTACAACTATTCACATTAACTCCTTCAATAAAATGTTGTTTAAATTTACCATATATAATGTTAAATAAAATTGAAATATCGGTAAGTTGTATGCGAGCATTATTCACTAAAGTTGACATTACCCTATCAAAATCATCGTTTAATTGACATGAAATCATTTATTGGCCCTATAACGAATAACTCATTTTAAATCCATTATATCTAGTTTTCATTTAATAAAAAAAAAAAAAAAAAAAAAAAAAAAAAAAAAAAGTATTAATAGTTGTACTTCTGTTAAAAAGTTACCTCTATTGCTTAAGTAGTTTGACCATTGGAAAATAAACACTATATTGACTTGCGGAATAGGCGACTTTGAAGGAGGAATATTTTTCGTGTACATTCTTAGCATACTAAGTATTAAATTTAACCAAGTTATCGCGCTTTGCTTGTAAAAAATTTAGTGAGCTTAAAATCTCGCAAAATTCTAGTTTGAAATTTATCTCGGCAAATGTCTAGTATAAGCCTGACTGCAAGTATAATTTCGCAGGTATTTCGCAGAAACTATTGATAAAATAAAGCAAGAAGTGTTTATTATTATAAGAAAGTTCAAGTATATGAAATTCATCTACACTAAATCATTACATACATTGCTTTAAAAAAAAAGTGTAGATGTTCAGAGTCCTAGAAATTGTTGAGTAGCGTCATCTGGAAGTGAGGTCTCCAATTTCAAGAAAGTGAAAGAGTGAGTGAGAGAGAGAGAGAGAGAGAGACAGAAAGAGAGAGAGGGGGATACGAAGAGTCAAGAGACGACTTACCATATGTGAGTATATAAAATAAGCGCACAAACTTATCAACTGATAATTTTGAATATTTGAATGTGTCGGTAATGTATGAATCTACAAGGTAATGGTATAAAAAACAATTGATTTGATTCATGCAATTAATTATTGTTTGTAACAGTTTTATTATCATTAATTATAAATACAAATAGGTGTGTTATAAATATTTATGAAACAAAAAACAAAAAAAATCCCATTACTCTAACTTTAATGTAGCTTAATAAAATAGTTATGTTTGAATAAGCGGTGAAAGTATTTGTAATGTAATTTAATTGAAGAAATGTTTTTCTGGCATAATTACTTGACTTGCTGCTATTGAATGCGCAAACACGTAATCTATCGTTTGTCGACACAATTGAACATCCTATCATCAAACATCTAATGTAAAAGTGACTTTTATGTCTTCTGTTATTTGCCAAAATTAATTTGATAAAAAATCGATTGTTCCAAATGCCGTCATCGGAGTCCGGAAACTCATTGCTTCCACAATCAAACTCAATTAAATAACGACTATCTATACGCAGCGATTTACGTTTACAAAGTTATAATTTATGCGTTATGATCGCGAGGAGATGAGTTGCGCCAGAGTTCAATAAAGGGACATCGTATTCAGCGACGTGCAAAGTTTGCCGACAGCTTGAGCAAACTTTCGGCATTGTTTTTGTCGAACACAGATTTGCGCATAAATGGCGGCGTCTAGGTAAGGCGTTACAATCGCGCCGATGCACCACGTCGGCTGTTAATGTAGAAGTTCATGCAGCACTGCAGTGCAGCCAAGTCGACGGGAATTGGGGGGTGTGTGCGGCGAGAGGGGGACGGTGGGATGGGGAGAAGTCGGGGGCCAAGGCCTCGGCGCCGATCTCCCGGGAGAGTTCATTTCGATTCCCACAGCGCGAGGCCGTCCCCGAGAGAACGAAGGAGAGGAGATGAGAGACCTAGGCAGGTATTTAATCTGTCAGTGTCGTGATTCCCGATTGCGTAATCGCCCATGCCATAGCCACACAATAAGCACAATTGTTATCAGGAGCATCTTGTGCGCACGTGCACACATTAACATACTCTCCCTTTATTTCGTACTTCTCATATTGATCATTCGCGCGCCGTGATTTTGTCTTTGTAGCCCATTAAAGGACACAGGCGATCGAGTCAACGTCTTTGTAAAGAAGACATTCTCGTTGCGAGGTTAATTTATTTTAATAGGGAGTTCAAAGTATTTTGGATTCGCCGGATGTTTGAAGTTTGCGTTGCAAGCCCTTAAATTCTCGTGCGCGAGTTCTGATGAATAAAATGTGAGTTACACATGGACAATAATAAGTGTACGAGTAAATAAATTCCACGCATATGTAGTTGATTTAACGTCAAGCCTCACAATTTTTTAGTTGCTATTTTCCTTTTACAAATCACTTTCAAGGTCTTGACGTGTATATCTTTACCAAGATGATTCGTTATTTTAATGATCCATATCGAGTGACTCAGTACGGGTAAGATTATTCGTCAGGTAGTGGATTTAATTTTTTATATAAGAAAATGAAGCTTAAACGATAAAAGAGAAAAATCGAACATCTTGAGGATAAAATTATTTTTCATTAAATTGGTTAAATATAATTGAAATTATATATAACGAATTCAAATTAATTTCTAGATATTTATTTCACATTTTCATTTATCCATTTTATCCATAAAAAATTTCATGTATACACCGTATTAAGTAACAATTATTCCACGACACTGGAACAATCTTTATTTGCTAAATATTTATATTTTACAAAAATTATTTTAGAAAGACACTTTTTCTCAATTCAGTTCAATTCAAAATTTAAATTGAAACTTTTATATTTAAGTTTATTATTAATATTATTATTTCAATTATTATTAGTTATTATTATTAGTATTATTATTATTACTATCATAATCAATAAACATATTATAATACATAATTTATCCTTCTTTCCAAATAGAATTTTTAACATATATAAAATATATAAAAAAATTTTTGATTAATTATCCGAAATATATAATTATTTTAAATTCTGCAAATTTTGCATATGGACATTACGATTATTTAATTGTTATTCGAATGTTGTGTCATAGCTACATAATAATTAAATCAAATTGTAAGAAATTATATTTTATCTGAATAATTATCTATCTAAGAGAGTACTAAATATGATTTATATTTCTCATGTTATATAAATAAATTCTTCTCAATTCAACAAAATAAATACAAAAATTTAAGATGTAAATTTTTTTTCATATAATAATAAAGACTACGATATCTTTTTACTTATCATTGCAAGACACGTAATTTCTCTCGGTTCCCTAATAATTTCATCGATAGAAAAAAAAACGTATGAGAAATTAAATTATATGCAAAGCAGAATTTTATTTACTTTCGACTCTCGGCATCCCCCTGAATAGAATAAAATTACGTATATTCGAAAAATTTTTACTCAAATTTTATACAATTTATATGGCAATGTAAATTAAATTACTTTAAAATAAAATAATTTTCTAGTTTGTTTGGAAAATTTATTATTAAAATAATATGTCTTTGTTTACGAAAAATCGCCGACCGAACTTTATATCGACTATCCATAATAATAAATTAACGAAAGAATTTTATTAAAAATAAAATGTAGACATATCGTAATATAAGCTCGTAATGTATAATAAATTCGAGTTAATGTAAATATTACAACTTCATACGTAATCGTTCCAAAATTATGTTAATATGTAAATTTGATACCACTAAACATATAATTTACATTCTCATTATCGAACACTTAAGTTTCACGTTCAATTTTAATCTTTAGTTTTATTTAAATGCTTTTTACATTGTTATTGAAGGAATTGTTTTAAGGAATCGCAGTAAATTCATAAGTATAAGCTATGAAATCTAAAATGCTGCAATTTTCAATTAGTATTTTACCAGTACATTGAAACACTGAGCTGAGAATGTATGCTTAAGTTGTACATTCTAAAATACTTTGTCCCAAATGTATCTCAAAGCATCAGAATTTTAAGCGAATCTAAACACTTAATCTACGCGGCTCCCATTAATTCCCGCAACAAAGTTTCTAATCTATTTTCTAATTTACAAAATCAAAGCACACACTGCATTATCATCTTGCAAGACTCCACCCAATAAAATACGAGAATAATACGTTTACCATACAATAAATTATTAAGGAATAAGTATGAATAGCATGCGGCAACTCAATTGCAATTCAATAAAGCGCTCGATTAAAAAATGTTCTCTCCCACATTAGGAGTTGATAGGGCGACGGGGCCTCCCCACTCCCATCCCCGCCGCCATGTGAACGACAACTTACACGATCACTTAACGAACGCCGTAATTCATCCGTTCGATTGATTAGAT
>NW_011948436.1:3040940-3084062 GCF_000503995.2 Ceratosolen solmsi marchali | reverse complement strand
ACGAGCCATTGTTCCTGCGCGATTCGTCATCTCTTTCCTCCTCGCTCTCTCATTGATCTGGCCGAGAGTGTGTGCGCCGTCCATAGTGTTCCACTTACCCTGAGCTCGTGGCGTATCGATCAGCCGATCGATCGCCCGGTCGTTGCGCCTCTGGGAGCTGCCGATGGGTAGAACAAGTGCTGTGCCTCTTACTCTTGTACGACATTTCGTTCTCACAGGCAAATGCACAACGTGCAGGGCGTTGCTCGGCCGACATGACAAGTCGGTTAATCTTCGCTCTTTCTCATCGACTCTCTCATCTACTTGTAATCCCTTGACATGCCGTACCCTAATCAAGCTTCTGGAATACTCTCATTCATTAGATTATAATTCGGTTCCGAGTCAATGCTCATTTCGTGGCTTTTTCCTCCACGAGGATTCTCTTTTTAATCCTCCACGCTGCTGTACGCTGTAATTTTATGGGAATTCGATATCGCTTGCTTTAATGCGCATTCCAAGGACTTTGGGCAAATTGTTAATTCGAGGTTTAGCCAGCTTTAAAAACTTGTTAACTTGTATTATTATTGTACGGCCATTACATTAAATGACTAGCTATAAAAAAAGCTGTTGAAAAGGAAAACTTTTGACTATTTTATAATATTCAAACTAAAAATGCGCAATGCCAGTAGTAAATTGGTGACTGCTCTACCATTCTTGTAAAAAATAAAATATTCTCAATTTATTCATTATATATAGATGTAATATTATGGAGATGCTTTTACAAAATTACCAATACAGAACATCTCCAATGCTACGTTATCTGTATTGACGATATATTGAATGAAAAAATTATAATTAGTAAAAATTATTAAATAACTGCTTTATATAATAATGGCGAATAAGTTAAGAAATCTATTGAAAATCTCTCGTTTTCTTTCCTATAAATTAAAATGTATATATATATATATATATATATATAACTTTAATTATTTGCAGGTGTTAAATATATCGTTAGAATTTATCTCTATTAAAATAGACTTCAGAAAATAAAGAAATTACAATTTATAATAAGCTGTAACATAATTTTAACTTTATAATATTACTAATTAAATAGTAAGAGTGCTCGTCCGTTGGGATAAAATTGATATTTGTGGTAAATTTTTTTTTGTATTACTTGCAAATTATTTTCAAATTCTTATTTGAGACACTTTTTAATAAATATTATTACAAATTATCATTATTATTACTTACAAGAAATTACAAACAAATTTATTTATACATATAAATGATCGATGAAATGATATGAAATCTATCAAATAAGCAAGTATAAAATTAGCGTTTGAATGTAATGATTTCTTCATTAAGATCGATTTCATTTATTAATTACTTTATTTATATTAGTTACTTTCAAATTATTGATTTAAACATTTTAAATTGATACAATCTTTTTTTCTTTTTTCTTTTTTATATAAATACTGATTTGTACAAAATTAGCAGAGCTTCCTTTAATAATAATGAAAGTTTATATATTTTCGAATTTCGCTAAACCAAACTAAACTATCAGTTGACAATTTTATCGTATAAATGACATAAAGCGTGTTATTATGCAAAATATATTTAAAAAATTTAGATTTTATTATTGTCTATTTAACTTATAGGCATCAAATTCTTAATGATACGTAAATTGTAATATTAAGATAATATTTATGTAAAAATAAATTTCTCAAATTAATTAATTTGAGAATTGAAACAATTTGAAATTAGATATTTTACTGATATTGATAATATAAATTCTTTTATTACCAAAATATCAAATATTATAATTTATAATATCTATAGAAATTTATTTTAAAAATTAATAATACACGTTATACTCAATCAAAAACGTTGAAAATTCAAGTTAGTGAATAGCGGATTAAGTTGCAGATAAATTATGTCTTCGATCTTATAAAATTTTTTTTATTTTACTTTTGAAAAAATGATGTTCCGTATTTATAATTGTTTTCTATCATAATATATAACTATACTAATTAGATTATTTTTTAATATTTTCAAACTCATATTGAATTTTCTCATTATTCATTAAAATATTCTCATTCAAAATTAAAAAAAAAAAGTCTATAATATAACTATAATATATTCATATATAAAATTTTTGTCCTTTCATGTTACATGTTTTTTTAAAAATATTTTATTTATCTAATAAAGCCTCACAAATATATACTATGTATAATGTTTTAAACATAAATAAACAATCATGTTTAATTAAAATAATATTTCGCAATGAATTTCAACTTAATTTTATACAAATACAAATTTAAATTATATATTAAGGAAGTGAAATTTATTCTAAAGAGTGTTAAAGTGTATAATATAAATAATGTCACTAAGAAAACATAAATTTTTAAATTTGAGTTTATTAAATATAATTAACAATTTATTAATATTATCTAGTCATAAATCTGTACTAATTTAGAAGGAAGTTAAAATTCATTAATTAAATTTCTAGTGGCATATTCAAAATTGGAATATTTCATCATTTGCACTTCTCATAATATTATCTAGTGACTTCTTTGTCTATGATATTTTATTTATTTATTTATTTTTTATACTAGGTAAGGGGATACTTTTTAATGTGCAACATCAACAACTGCTAAGTAAATCAATGTTATGCAATAATTTTTCTCACGAATAGTTAAAAATTATTTATACTTTTTATATTTCAATACTTGATAAGGATAATAAGTAATTTCTATTTCAAAGTATTAAGAATAAAAAGTGCGGATTGTATAGTAAGAGTATTTCATTCGTGTAAGCTGTTATTTTAATCGTCAAGTAAAGAAGATTTAAACAAATTCTCCGTAATAAATACATATTGTAAAATTCAATAGCGCCGTTAATTTTTTTTATGATTTTTAAATAACATTTGAAATTTTCATTTTATACGTCAAGTATTTAAATACTCATTATAAACTTGAAATTCTTCAATGTACAAATTTACTTTATTTTTTAATTTAACTAAATATCTATCTATATTTGTTTATCGTAAAGCGTCTATGTTTCTTATCTTTGGTATTAAAATTTAATAATCCTTTTAACAAACTCATGTACCAGAAAATTAATTAGAAATTTGGAATTATCAGACTAACAACAATAATATCCATCATATTTCATTTGATAATTTTGTATTATGTAACAAGATATTACATGTTCAGTGTCATAAATATGGAAGTCGGCTCCTGTTATCGAAAGGAATATTCACTTTACGACATAAGTTAAGAACTATTTCGCAATAAACAATGAGCATTTCTCTTGTAAAATTTCCCAATCACGCATAAATATATTTTGCATCGGTAATGTACCGTCGATCTGATATACAACGGGACATTACCTCGTCGTTTCCGTGACGCCTCTTCAAGCTCGAAAATAATTTATAAAGTATTAAGAGACTGACGATCATTTGCGAGTGTAAAAGTACTGCCGAATGAATAATTTATGAGAGACATGCGGCATTGTGAAGGTGCAATGGAAAATTTATAAAAAAATATATTGATACGCGAACATTTATAGTAATTACATGGACTTTATTATAGATCTGTTGGTGTGGTGTATGAATCGTATAGAGAATCTTTAGAAAATTGACGAACTATACGGCGAGAGTTTAAGTAGGACGTAAAGGAGCGAGAAAGAGAGCGAAAGATAGAGTGACTGATTCGTAGAGTATTTCGCATAAAGTTTCATGGATTTGAATTTGTGATCATATTAATGTAGTAAAATATAATGAACGTAAATATACCATAGGGGTGTAATTATTTTTGGCAAGTATTCAATAATATCATATCTTATGGTTATTTTAATAATTTCGTAATATTTAATAAGTATTTTTATAATAATAAGTAAGAATTCACAATTTTCTAAAATTTAATAAGTTGTTCAATCGAATTATAATGGAAAATGTATTTTATTATTAATATGATACTCAGAGTTGTTATAATTAGTTAAAAGTTATCATTTGACATTTTATTTTTCGAATTCATATTTATTATTAAGATTTTATTTAGAAAATTAGAAGAAAATTACATTACAAATGAAACTTATTATAAGATAATTATTAATATAATTATTCATTTTATATGTAATTTATTTAGGGTCGAAACGATATCTTATTTCACTCATAATTTTTATATCTTAACACATAATGAACAAGGTTTTAGTGTACAATTTTGTACGATATTTTCCTTAAAGTATTTTAACGTATACGAATAAAACTGTGTAACAATAAATGAAATAAAATTATAAAAATAAAACGTACGACCTAAGATTAGTTTACAGTATTCTCAAAACATTAATTACGCACTTTAGGTGAATATAAAATGTTTGAAACTCCATGTCGTTACCTAAATATCACTTAAATATATTCTAAAGTTTTCCAAAATAGATAAATAAAAGTAAAAAATACGACCATTCGTGTTATCTAGGAAGCGTAAAGGTAACGCTTACCTTTCTTGAAAAAGCCGCAAAAAATAATTATACCGCATTTTTATCGTTGCGTAATTCCAATAACGTCGACCTTCGATTTTGGGGATTATACCTTCTTTTTATCCTCGTGTCGTAGGCATTAGATTCAAGGTCGCAACTTAAAGAGAATAAAGAAAAATAGGCAAACATAGAGGAGCCGTAAACCAAAAATTTAGCCTCCGTCTAACCGAGTCTTTATGTTTTTTCTTAATACGAATTGCATCTCACGAAATGACCATTTTCATTTTATTATTAGCAATTATTGAAAAGCGTTTTATAATGCTAAATGATTGAATTTAATTATTCGTCAAATATTTTATTGGTACGTGGACTAATAATATTTTTCAATCATAATGTGAATTGCGAATGAAACAAGTGGGTCGAATAATCGCTTGGGGCCAGACAATTATCGTCGTAAATTCCATTTGATGAAAAATATTAATCTAACAACAAGATGGATATTGCGAAATTGAAATTTATCCGCATATATATATGATTTTCATTCTAATTTTTGATGGGCAAATTATTTATGCATTGCAAAATACATATAGATTTGGTAAATTAAAATAAGTAAACATAATAAGTTACGGCGCCAATTGAATATTTTATATGAAGAAAAGGTTTTAATATTTCGAATGAAGTAATAGTAAGAATCTTACTGTACGAATTTCATTTTATATATTTAAAAATGATTAAAGCTACTGCTTTTCCTTAATTTAGACATTTTTATATTAGATCATCTCTTATGTTGTGCCTCTACAAGTTATCATATTCAAATATTAAGCATCTTAATTACATATTCGTAAGTAATACGAGGTTATATAATAAGAATAAATTATTCGAAGCATTAATGTTGTAATTGAAGTAACTATGGATACTTACATATATATACTATACATTACCAAGTGATTTATTGTATTAATTGATGAATTCAATGATTTATTGTATTAATTTCATATGAGCGATATTGTAAATTATGTTTTTGCAATTTTGATTTTATTTATTAGTATAAAGATTTACCGAATTATTTGTATCGTATATTAATCGGAGTTGAACTATAACAAATATTTCACTTTTCCATGATTCCATTTATCCAAAAATCAATCCTTTAACGATAAGCTTAGATAATCTAAAATTAACTTTCTAATGGACTTTATTTCTGCATTTGATGAAAGTTTACACGATGAAAATATATAATTGTGTACATATTTTACATAATTTAGCGTTTACATAATACAATTATTTTTTTTATAAAATTAATTTTCGAATGTATCGACTATGAAATATATATTTGAGGCATCGTATTAACGGTCATAACTATTATGATAATTGTATAAATAAGTTAATGAACGATTAAATTTATAAGACGCCAATGATTATTTTTGACCAATTTTTAATGATTTCATACTTAGAAACATTATTTTATTAATCAAATATGTGTTATATAATTGAGATTATTTGACGATAATGAGTTTGGAAGAATTAAATATATCCGATTTGTTTATTCATACACTTTTATGTAAATTAATCACTATAATGTGGCCAAATGCATACATAGACCTAATTAGAATATTATATATTTGAAAATTCAACTTTATTGTTGTTAATGCTGATTTTTTTTTCGCACATATGGGTGATTAATATTTTTTTACTTTAAATTTTAGAAAGTTCAATTAATTTAAAAGACACTTTTAAAAGATAGTTATAATGGATGAATTATGTAAACGATGAAAATGCCAACTATATTGCATCAATCAATATACCATACATCATTTTATTTCATTGTAACAATAAAATACATTAATTTTACAATACAGAATTGTATGAAAAAGACTTATATAGTAATTGTGACAAATGACTTTAAAAAGGTGATATTTTTATCGACCATTAAAACCACATAAATCAGTTAGAACTTGAAAATATAAGACTTTTACCATTAACATTAAAGATTTTATCATTCGATAACGACGGCTTATATAGTTACACCTTTCGATATCTCCTTCTACTGTTTCTGGAATGCCATAATGATGGAAAAAAATCTATGTAGATCGTTGATGCATTAAAGCATTAAACTATTCTTCCCTTAAAATGTGTGTTGGCTATAAATTACATTGGCGTGGCGAAAAAGAAGACAATCGGCTCATTCATTGGATTCCTCAGGCTACAACTTTTTCGCAATTAACGTACGTCCAGGCCGCTGACGTTTAAGCATCCTCCCGTAATGACGGATTTTGTGTAAATATTTCGCGAGACGAGGCGCGCGTTGATCGATCGCATTGTAAAGTCAAAATGCTGCACACCTACGTAAAATGGCGCTTGATTGTAGAAAGCGTAGATTGCAATGGTGGGCAGAAGTGCAGTTTGAGCATAAAAGTTCCGAGTCACTTGTCGCCTTCCATGATCCGCCGCTTTGAGCCTCAGCAATTCTACGGCCAGATGCCTATGTATTATGATTACGGCAGTGAGTACGAGGAGTGAGAGGATTCTCCCGGCACTATCAGCCTTAAAATTATGGATTTGCATGCACTCGTAGCGGGTAATTGATGGTTTATTATATTATAAGCGAGTGGTGATTTAGAATTTGCATCGTGGGCTGGCCGTCTTTTATGACTTCATTTTTACAAATCCGTTATTCAAAATAAACTATTATTACTTTTAGAAATGGATATGTATTTTATAAATTGTTGGAATTGTCTTTGATGCGTCTGAATAAGCTTATTAATCATGCCAGCGGTGATAGCCTCTACTTTTCAAACATCGACTTATTTCTTACATAACCATAGAAATCTTTAGCAAAGATCTGCGTAATTTCAGTTGAGAACATTCTACCGTATAAAAGGTAGTTTTTTTTTTATCTCTACGTGTTTTCAAAGAATATGAATATCGATATTTCCGCAAGACAAATAATCCAAACGATCATTATCCTATGTTTGCTTTGGTGATATTATCGGAGATTTAATAAAATTCTTTATATCTTGCTATGTTTTTTTTTCAGTACCATAAAATTTCATAAGATAGGATCTAAAGTTTGTTGACTATGGTTTTATCACAACTCACTCATGTTCTTCAGATTTTATATTTAAAATTAACATAAATACATTTTTATGTCAATTGGTGCAATGTAAGGGAGACACGAATGATTTAATTGATTAAAGGAAATAAAAATAACGTGTACTTTAATGTGATATATTAAGTATTTTTTTAAAAAAAAAAAAAAAAAAAAAAAAAAAAAAAAAACTATCTTGTAAGAAAATGTTTATATTGTGAAAAGATTATTGACATGAAAACACTGCCTGTTACATTAATATCATAATATACTTTAAAGCTTTAAATTGCAAAATATCTATCCGTAATATACTATTTTAGTGACATAATACCAATAAAATTCATTATGAAGAATTGCGATGGAAAATATTTATCGTATTACAAAATCTTATTCTTACTAATATGGCTAATATTATAACATTTGTATTAAATAAATTATACAATAATTTAAATTTTTGTCTTTATAATAACGTGAAATTAATAATTATCTTTTAAATATAAGTATTAAAATAAATAATTATAGGTGTATTAACGAGGAAAATATAATATATGAATTTTAGTACTTTTTTCTAATTTTTTCTTCTCACTAAGCTTAACATATAATTGGTCGAAATCAAATTCGATATATATATATATATATATATATATATATATATATATATATATATATATATGTATAAAATTTTAACTATTATTATTATTTTCAATATTTCTGATAACGAGCAAATTGGAAATAATAGCCTGAATGATACGATACTCGTTTAATATTATAGATTGTAAAGATAAACAGAATAAATATTAATATAAGTAACGTAGTTGCAATAGAATTTTGTACCATGAACTTTAATTATTATGCAATATATTTAAATTATTAAAATATAATAAAGTAATTTATTTTAAATTTACTTGCAAGAAAATATGATTTAACTATGTAATCTCAACTTCATATGTTTTAGTGGTGTATTATAAGTAATTTCAAATCATTTATTAAATACATGGTATTTCAGTTATTAAAGAATATAATAATCTTAATGTCATTTATTCTGAATGTTTATAATAAAATTGTTATAAACGACATTCATGATTATTAATATGCTTATTTAAATTATCAATAAAATAAAAGCGATGAATTGAAGAATTTCAAATGACTAAAGATTAACTTATGTATTATCAATGATTTTAATATAATAATTTGTTTATTAGATTGAATCGACTTAGTTTTTTCTAATAAAAATCTCAAGACTTAGTATTGAAAAGAATAAAGTAACTTTACACAAAGAATAAAACTAATATAATGCAATAATTTTTAGCGCAGTTATTAATTATTAAAATTAACATTACAGTAAAAATATAATTTAACAATATTATTTTACTTAGCTATTGTAATGAAATATTCATTATTGATTATTTGTTTATTAATTGGAATTATATTCACACAATATTACATTTTATTTTCTTATTCAGCGTATCTGATAAATTTTTAGTTCCTATTCTCGAATACTTAATGTTTAAATGACTCAAATTAGCAAAATAATGTTATGAGCAATTCATTCATTAATGTTATTATTACGAATTTAATTAATTAATGTTCTTAAATACACTATAATTCATTGGGTTACATGTATTTATACAAATTCAATAAATCTCAACAAAAAATCTAATAAGTTAATAGCAATTTGAAAAATTATCTATTCAAATACTTAGCCCAATGAAAGCTTTGAACGACATAATTTTGTCAGTTGAAATGCTTTATATTAAATTATTGATTTATTTATTAATTTGGCTTGTTTATTATTTCATTCACACCAAATTAATAACTACTTTAACAAATATATTTTTTCAATTACATCTAACTAAAATTAATCTGAAATATAGGTAGATTTGAGAAATGATAATAAATAATAAAGAATGTATCGATAAATAATTTTATTTATTAACGTTTTATGCAAATGTTTATAAAAATTTTATATTATACTATAATTTACATTATGTTAAATATCGTTCTATATATTGAATATATCGTGATAATTGAATTTATAGTAAATGATTCGATTATTCTATATTTGTATTAGGACTATCGACAAAATTTGTTCTGTTTTATTCTAACCAGAAAAATAATATAATATCACATTAATGTTATCTTGATCAATTCGCAGTAGTAGTACTCAATATTTGTTATGTAGAGTTGTTATGCATATATTAGTTTATCGAAGTTGTAAAATGTATGTTATTATTAATCTGCGACAATGAAACATTTTCTTCTAATAAATATCGACTGTAATATAATTATTCGACAATAAATTTAACTTCATAACTATGATATTATGGTTTTTCATTTCTATCAATAGTGATAAAGCAAATATTTGAACTTAAAAATAGAAAATACATTTGTTGTCATAAATTATTTATGAGTCAGAGTCATTTATGAAAAAGAACACGGTTTGATATGTTGTCACAATATTAATTGAGAGAGAAAATAATTTAAATTGCACTTAAATATGTAACGTTTGCGTGTGGAGTGTGGAGTTTTGTTTTTAATACTATACATGAAAAATTTTCTAAATAACCAATTTTTCAGTTTTTTAATTAATTTTATTGTAATGTGACTTACATTTGCACAAATACCAATAATAGACAGTTAATTGGCGCTTTTAAATATCTTAACTCTCACTAAACGCAACTTAAATCTCCCAACTTCAGCTGAAATCAATAATATTTATCAATATATTCTGAATGCTTTTCATGTAAACGCTGATTTACATGTTAATTTTCGTCAATAATAAATTGTAAAGTTAATTTCAATAGATTCGTGAGAGAGTTCAATCGTAAATGTAGAGATGCCTTTCGACATTTCTTCTTCAAAGGGATTGTAACACCACGTGGATTCTGATTTTCGATTATCCAATTATCATCCGCCACGCCACACTCTTACGGAAATTCCATCACCAATACATAAGAAGTAGCAGTCCAACACATCCCCGGAACCTAGTCCATGTGCGCACTCGCCGTATCTCGGAGACACTGCGCGGAGATGGTATCATCATCCGGATACACCCCCAGCCTCGGAAAAATTCGCGGGAGAAAAGTCCGGCACGGCTCCATCGCCGGCGCTTCCCGGTTGGCGGCGCGCGGCGTCGGAGTAGGAGCGCCTGGCCGGCCGAGCCAAAATCCACTTTCCCGGGTTATGTAAAAGCGGCGCGTCGCATCTCGTCGCCGCTATACCGGGTGTACGCGGGTGTACCGGGTGCACAAGTGCGCGTATAAAGATCGCGTGGGCCCCGTCGGCTCGTGGAGTCTCTCGCGGGCCTCACTACTGGGACGACGACGAGCACCACCGGCTGCACTTGGCGCGCGCGCACCGCCTCGCGCTTCCCCGACACCCGCACTTTCCCCTCGTCGCGACGACCGCGGCTCTACGAGGAGAAGCCACGACTCGTTGCACTTTCTCGGGCTGCATAGGACGACACGGCCATGCGTCTCCTGGTGAGTGTTTGCGCGACGCGGCTGTGTTCCGTGTGACTGTGCGCTTTGCCACCCCGAGGGTAGCGAAGCCCAGGCTCATTCATTTCCCTTTTATCGTGCCGCCGCCGTACGTCGTCGCGCGA
Source organism: Ceratosolen solmsi marchali (assembly GCF_000503995.2). Lineage (NCBI taxonomy): Eukaryota > Metazoa > Arthropoda > Insecta > Hymenoptera > Agaonidae > Ceratosolen > Ceratosolen solmsi. Next base: position 3,072,915 of record NW_011948436.1, on the reverse strand, counting down.
GCATTTTCATTTCGAGTTTGACAATGCGCCGTCAGTCGCGTTGGTTCGCCAAACTCTTAATGCAATCTACGCGAAATTGCGGGATGAATGGAAGCTGAAGAGGGCATTTCACCCTGGTCCTACCAAAAACAACGCTCGTTCCTACATTTTTATCATTTACGAAGCTATAAAAGTAGGATTTTTATCGTAAGCGATTCTCTGTGATGAGCCAGGATGTAATAGCGCAGGGTCCTCGATCCTAGATGTTGTAAAATCATGTGTGAAATGCTTGTCAATTGCATAAGCCAGAAAATTATAAAAGATTTATCGAAGGAGTAATGGTTGAGCAATTTAAAGGAGCAAGATGATACGTTCATACAGTGTAAATCTTTAAAACGAACAAACAAAAAAAGAAAAAAAGAAAAAAGAGAAAAATATTCGTAAAAATATTCGTTGGTTGTAATATTATATAATGAATTGAAAAGGATAAAATATTGCTAATTTGTATACAATTTTCTTAAATCGTCTCTTTCCAACGTAACATTGAAATATCTTTGAATATAAATTTTATATTCGAATGTGTGCAGCCTTCTTAACTATTACATGATTATTATTAATTCTCGTGTAATTTAAATAATTCGATAAACGTACAGTAATTAATGTCAAAAGCTGGCGTAAATAATTTTTTTCACGTAACTATTATGAAATTGTGTACTCCAGTTAGCAATGACAATTTTCGTTAAATAAATTACGAAAATCAAATATTCCGCACTTTTGAATTTACAAATGAGTTTCTACAAAATTCCAAAATCTTAAAATTACGATATATAAATTTGTAAATTATAAATATTAATAATAATGTAAAATAGTTTATCAAAATTATTTTCTATACAGCTAAGTATATTTATGTATAACATTAAAAGATATTAATAGATATATACAAGAATACCATATGTTTCCAAAAAAATGTCTGTTTTCCAAAATTTTTGTTATCTTATTTTTGAAAACTCTTATAATAATCGACAATCTTCTATTATAATTTTACAAACTACTTGCTCCATGTCGAAATATTTAGAAAGACACTAATGACTCCGAATATTTAAATAGATATATGATAATTTAAAAAAGATTTATTACATTGAATACTCTGAATTTAATATTTTTATTCAATATGAGAATGTACGAGCCTTTCAAAAAGATTATTCCCAGTTGTACTTAAATTTACATCACCATTTATCATCGCGAAATGGACTAAAATTATTTCAAAACATTTTATATACATATATTCAAATTTCTTTGAAAAAATGTTTTCAGTTAAGAATTTTCTTTAACAAAGTTTCCACACTCGAATATAGTAATTTTTGAGTGATCTACGTTATTAAAATCATTTATAATTAGACATAATACTTTTTCATTGTTAACATTGTTGCGAATGAAGCTTTCTGAATTTAAGAAACTGTATATTAATAGTCGTTAATTTTTTTGATTATAATATGATTATTATTTTTCTTTTCATCCGTCATAATTTTATACTAACATTTTTAATTTATTATTCATTCGAATTTTCAGTATTCACATCGATAAAAATCTATTACTTAAATTCCAAAGTAATAATAATAATGCGACAATGTTCTATTAAGCTAATAAATGGATTGTTTCTTTTAATTTTTTGTGTTTTTTTTTGTTTAGTTTTGTTTTTCTTTTTGTTAAATCACATTTAATTAATTTAATCGTATTTAAATATTTTTATCCTATATTTCTATACTTGTATTCATCGCAAAATTAAGAGATTCCATACTATTTGTAACTTTATGAGTAATGCAATTCATGTTAATTATGTGAATAAATAAATGGACTTTTAACGATAAATATCGAAGAAAAATTGCATTTGTGTAATCCGTTCGATTGCACAATTTGGCCAATCGTTTCTCGATTACGCGTTAACTTTATTATATCGTCAGGTTAGACGCGAGCGAGCTTTTCTCCTGCAGATTAATATAGATTTTTAGACAATTGAAAATGTATAAAATTACCTTTTCATTGGAAAGCTATTTTAAAACAATTCCTCACTAAAGAATATTCTTTTTATAAATATTCGCCAGCTATACAGAAGCATTCTGCAATGCCATTGTTTTGGTATTGTTTCCGAGTTGAATATGCGAACAACAGCAACAGCAAGAAACCCCAAAAGTCGACGCAATAAATGACTTCTGGAGTGAGCCCTAAGTCCGCCACTTTTTATTACATTATTGCAGAATAAAAGATCTCGATCGACGTACTTTCAATGCTGCAGCGCAACTATCCGTGTTGTGTGTCCTTGGAACTCGTTCTCCATCCGAGAAAACCGGAACCAATGTAACAAAAAGGAGAAAGAAAAATGTGGGGCCGAGGAGGGGAACGTTATTATCGATCACTTGCCTCGATCTAGCGCGTGACCCGTGAAGACACGAAGTCTCGACGTGAAGCTGCTCCCAAATCTCCACTTACCGCGGATGAAGAAAACGGAGGCTTGGCATGGGAGGGTCGGGATGCCTTCGACGTCGCCTCCCTCGTTTGCGTCATCGGCTTGCATTGAGAAATAGCTAATCAGTACGTGGGGTGTGGTCGTATCTCTTACGTTTCTCGAAAATTCTTCATCTTGTTAGTTGGGGAATTAGGCGAGTAGTTTCGAGGGAGAAAAATTATCGGGGCTCAAGCATGAAAAATCCGCACAATCAGTAGCCACGAGATTAAGAACGCGAAATGTTAGTTACTTATGGAGCTGGAATTATGATTTTTGAGACGTGTGATTGCATATGTTTGAGCATTAATTTTCATTAATTTGTGTAAGTTCATTAGAGTGGAGTCTGAGCTAATGATAGATATTAGTCGAATTTTATTTGCCAAATAATATATAGAAAGACATTCTTAAATATTCAAATTGTTATTATTATTATGGGTGTATGCAGTTTCTACACATATATATTTTTTTCTTCTTCTTCATTTTATTAATTTATTTTGATGAAAATTAATTATATATCAATTATATTACTTTTATATTAAATAAGTGGCAATAATAAACAGAATAACTGTGAAATAGAAAAATTATAATACGAATCTATATAGTTCTATATTAGTAATTTACTAATAATTCATGACTTACTAGTACTCTATGATTTAAATTATCATATAATACGTTATTTTTATTGCAATGATAAAATATTTTTATCATCATTAAAGTCTTAAAATTTGCTAGAAAAATATTTAACAATAATTCACCCATTTATGTCTAAAATTATTTTTTAATATGCAATATTGAAAAATTTTGTTTCTTACACTGTGACAAAAATGTACAAACTTTTATCAAACACAGCTTTTATTAAATAAATAGAAATTTCATAAGATTTCAGAAATTTCAGACAAAATAATAATATTATTATAACAACATGTTAATATTTTCATATAAAAATGTAGTTTGGTATTTGATATTTCAAATTACATTTTAAGAAATGGGAAAATCCAAAGCTTTATATATTTTTCATTCCTTCGATATCTACAAACACACACGCGCGCGCCCGTATATATATATATATATGTGTGTGTGTGTGTGTGTGTGTGTGTGTGTGTATGTGTGTGTGTGTGTGTAGAGAGAGAGAGAGAGAGAGAGAGAGAGAGAGAGAGAGAGAGAGAGAGAGAGAGAGAGAGAGAGAGAGAGAGAGAGAGAGAGAGAGAGAGAGAGAGAGAGAGAGAGAGAGAGAGAGAGAGAGAGAGAGAGAGAGAGAGAGAGAGAGAGAGAGAGAGAGAGAGAGAGAGAGAGAGAGAGAGAGAGAGAGAGAGAGAGAGAGAGAGAGAGAGAGAGAGAGAGAGAGAGAGAGAGAGAGAGAGAGATATTCAATATTCACTCAACTCAATATTAATGTAAAAATACATAATTTAGCATATCAAATTCGATAATGTCCCATAAGCAGATAAGGCAAGTACGAGTATCACAATTGCTTAAACCTTTTTTTTTTCCTCTTTTGAAGATTTCATTAATACGTCATACAAGTTAATCGCAAATTTCATAATCATTTCAATTTCAGCTTGTGGTGTGCCTACTGGCAACGAGCTACTGCCAGGATGACCTCTTCCGCAAGCCGGAGAAGATTATTAAGGCTTCGAACGATGTGGGCGATAAACTCGGCAATTACGCATTCGTGTACGAGACCGAAGGTGGAATACTCCAGAAGGAGGTAGGCTCGCGCAAGTACGAGGGCACCGACGCCGAGACTCAACTTATCCAGGGATCCGTCCAGTATAACGCCCCGGACGGTACTCCCGTCGCTCTCAGCTGGACCGCCGATGAATTCGGTGCCCAGGTCTCGGGGACTCACCTACCGACCCCGCCACCCATTCCCCCGGAGATCCAGCGAGCACTAGACTGGTTGGCCAAGCAGCCGAGCACCACCGAGGAACCGACCCCAATCCGACCAAGTTCACCCACGTCGACGCCGGTCATTATTAAGCAGCAATTCAATAAGCCTCTGTCCCTCAGGAGGCAACAGTTCTAAATATACAAAAAAAAAAAAAACAAAAAAAAAAGAGAAAAAAAACATTAGCCAGCAGTTGTATTTTATTAGTGAGTCGAATTGAGCAACATCCGTTGTTTCAATATTTTGCGATATAAGTAAAGAAAAGGCCGAATCTCCACCGAAACTGCACTGCTCACGATTACATCTTGTACGTGGCTTTAACCATTTTCATGGCGACTATTTTGATAAAATGAACATTTTCGAGCAACCAGACGCTCTTAATTATGGAATATAATATTTTTTAAATAAGTCGGTTGTTTGCAAGAATATTGTTGTTAAATTCACAATTTTTGTATTTCTTCATTTTCACATCATTGGATAATTTATATTTCACAAAATATACTATTTTCTTATAATTTTTTTTTTTTTTTTTTTTTTTTTTTTTTTAGTCTATATTTATTATCAATACTCGAATTATTTTTAGAAGTTTATACTTATCCGATCGTATGAATTAGAATTTTTGTCAAGTTAGGCAGATATTATTATACGATTATAATTAAGACAATCAGCTATTTCGCTATGATATATATTAATTACAAAATAAATTATTATTATTATTATATAATAAATTATTGGTATATAAATTTTACAACTGAAATATAGCTTATGACATTATATAAATAAAAATGAATGCTGAAATATTCTAATAAAAATTATTTTTGCTAGTGCTGACCATTTATCAACTTTATAACAAATGCAAAACATTTGTTATGTAATCATATTAATAATATGTGATAATCACTAATTTTTCAATATCAGTGTAAAAATGCTCGTAGAATGTTACTTCTGCGCGATGGTAAACGAATTGATGTTAATTAGACAAAATTTTCATTGATATTTTATGAATTTTACCGCCCATCATCATTAATGTACTAGATAAGTTGTCATATCATTTCTTTCCATGATAATTTTCAGATTTAAATATATAATTGAATTTATGCATTAGACGCCGTCGCTTATGTGATTAAAAATAAAAGCATTTGTAATTTCAATGACGTAGGCGATGTTTATTTATCAGATATAATTTGATAATTTGATTTGTAATAATACATCAGTTTCCGCGCAAAAATTATTTGTATGTTCTCTATTAAATAACGAAAATTATAAAAACAAAACAATGTATTTTTTTTTTTTAATCAAATTAAAATAAATTACAATAAATTTATTTGGCATGTCATTATAAACTATAAATTGCACAGAAGTTAAATACATAATCAAATTTCTTATCTCGAGAGTCTCATTAATGTCTTTTACCGATTGAAATTAATTATTCCTTCTTCTAACGTTCATCACAATAAACTTACAATGGATAAAATCAAATTATCTAAGACTTTCAACCGATGATGGTAGATGTCGTGCACGGTTGGATAAATTTTTTTAAATAACAATTAATGTTGCTCTCTAATAAACTAATTAATACAGTATAACTATAACTTTTTTTCAATCCCTTCATTAGTTTTTAAATACGATAAAATGCTGATCTTTTGATTGTAATTTTGATAATTATCTTGATTACAATAATGATAAATTGACTGTCTAAACTAATAACGTATTTCGATTTCGAATTGTAAATGCAAAATTATGTATTGTATTCTTTGTAACTTTATGCGAATATTTTGTACTAGAAGGTTCCAACACCAGTTACCAATGATTGATAAACTGGTAAACTATATGAACCTAATATACTATACTATGTTAAATTTTTATATATATATATATATATACATACACAACAAAATAAAATTTTATGCATAATCATTGATAAATATTCTTTCAATGACATAATATAAAGTATTATTCTTAAATTATTTTTAAATAAGGCTAATAAGAAATTATATAACTTTGTAGAATAAATTTAACGTTGCTGTATAATTTTTATAACGATTAGTGGAAAATCATCCGATGATAATTTATTTTATATAGTTTCAATACAATTCCTTTACAGTAATGTCTTTCATTAAATTTCCAAATAAATAGTTAAAACATGAAATACACAATCAGTTTTACTTTTAGAATTTATTTTTAATGTTGCTTTACTGTGTATTAAATAAAAGAATATATTCTTTTATTTTTAACAACGTAGAATTACCCAATAATTAGCGCAATATTATTTCTAACATCATGAAACTATCAATCATACATTAGATACGCTCATTAACATTTCATGGCACTAAATATTATCAGAATAAAATTTTTATTTATCCTTTAATTCCCGACAATAATACTTAATGTTTTATATGTATATAGATGTGTATATATATATATATATATATTCAATATTAAGTCGTTTGATACTTTAGTCATTATTAGGAAACATGAATAGTATATTAAGTAATTCTATTCCTTTGTAAATGATTTGTTTCGTTGGGTTTCAAAATCTTACTGATGAAATTGAAATGATTAAAAACGATATCGAAATTAAATTTTCAAAATATGTTGTATAATCGCAATATTTTTTATTTCACCCACACTCATCTATTTAATCTTTTTTATCGTTTTTATCTGGTAATCTTATATTTGACATATATATTTTCGAAGTTATAAACATTTTAAAAACGAATGCTATTCAATATATTAATTATATTATTATAATTACTTTCCATAAAAACATAAAAAATGTTAAGATAATTATAATACATTTATTAAATATTATGAAATATTTAAATTTTTTAGATATGTCGAGATTTCTTCTATTCGAGAATGATAATTAACAAGTTATTTCTATACAGAAGAATTTGAAAGGTTATTATCAGTATATTTTTATTAAATATTATTATAAAAATGAGGGAGAACTTGATTAATGATAATCTATATTAATTTATTTATTTGTATATAATAATTTTAATTATAAACATATAAGAGATCGTGAAGTTTTATAATTTTCATTTCATAGTAATATTTTTGCAATGTTATTTGGAATTTGGGGTAATTGATTTAACGATTCATTTTTTTTTTATCAAATTATGAGTTCTAATTGTCTTTATGATCTCATATAAATAACATACTTTTTGTTTATTTCTTTTTAATATTTACTTGTACAATAATTGCAATTATTCAATTATTACGTGTAATTGTTTATTACGTGTAATTTATGTAAAAATATAAAATAAGGTATTTTTATTGCTTTTCTATTGTTTCGTCTTTCTTTTTGTAACATATAACGTCTATATTTATACAATAAAACTTAATATTATACTAATAGGTAATTAATGAAAAAATGTTTTCATATTACTTTTTCAATAGCATTACAAAAAGTAAGAAAATAAATGTGTTCCAAGCTCAAATACAATTGTTTGATATTCTAAAAATTGAAATGCAGAATGTAAATTTAAACTAGTGATAGTTGTATGGATTTAATTTTGCAATTTATATTGAAGAATCATCAAAATAAACTTCTTGTGATTTAAGAGATATTGTCTAAATTTCTAGACGCAACAATAATATCAAGAATTATCATCTCCAATTAGCTTGACTTTATAGAAAAAATTTGTCAACCTTTATTAAAAGTATTAATTAAGATATTAGAAATATCGTGACCAGAAAAAACTTTAGAAAATAGTTCGATCATTCGTAAATGTAGATGTAATGCTGCAGTGCCTAACAACAGTTAAATTACATGAAATTCTTGGGCTAGTCAATTCATCAATACGGCAATAATAAAAGACAGGCAGATAAAAAATTGGAGAGGCTAGACTATTGGTAAGTAAAGAAGTCTGAATGCCCCATTGTGTGTGTCACGATTTCACGGAGGAGAACGAAAGTGTCTTCGTATATCCATTCTCTTTCCTTTCCCGACCGCCTTCTTCGAGCACACACACACACACGCGCGCGCGCGCGCACGCACGCACGCACATGCACAACGTACCATCCCATCTCACTGAAGGAGCTAGTAATAATGTAGCCTCAAGGTGACGACGAAACGACACATGAGGATCCTCGCTGACCCACATGACTCTTCTTTTTTATCTTTCAAAAAGAATGGATCGTTTTATGGAGATTCGATGCCGAATTCATAATATACAAACTCTGACGACGCTTCGCGTGTTGAAGTTCGCTCTCGCAGAGTGACGCGTTTATTTTCGCAAAATAAACACTTTCATAATTCTAAATGAAATAATCTTTTATTTCACAAGATATGCAACAATAAGGTAATTTTTATTTATATAGAATATTTATGATTCTGAATTTTTATGCATGTATATTAGGTTGTATATAAGATCGAGACTTACGATCACTGTGGATCATAACACGTAAGAAAATACATGATTTTCTATTAAACGAATTTCGATTAAATAATAAAAATGCATACAATAATGATGTCATTTGTTGAATACAAACATATTATAATACAAGTTATGAAAGTTTATTAAAATACTCGGATTATTAATTTTTCATTTATCTTTCATTTTTCATAATTTCAAATTACATAAAGCATTACATTAATCATGATATTTTTATAATTGATCAAAAAGAAAAAGGAAATTCTGCTAATTAATTAAACATATCCATATAGAAAATATATTCATTATTATATTATCATTATTAAAAATGAAATATCAAATTGGCCGTATTAAATCATCGGATTAAAATTAGTTCAGCCTTACTCATATAATACAATTGAATGATAAAAATAAATTGCCCACTAAATTTCATAACTAATATTTATTATACATAATAAATATATATTAAATATAATAAATACATAATATTATTATAATATTATAAATATAATAAATAATAAATATATTATTAATATATACTGTATATAATGACAATGTATAATGTATCCATATCATTACGACTAATATAATCGATTTGATGCAATATTAAGTATTGTACGATTTGATTAATTTGAAAAGTCAAGAATTATTTATAAATATATATATATATATATATATATATATATGTATATATAAAAATTATTGATAAAAAATTACCTCAATTAAATTAGAAAATACTTTAACATAATAGGATCAAAACTGAAATACATCAAATAACATTTATAGGCATCGTTAATATAGTTATTTTATAAAATCAGCTTAATTAATCTTAATAATTTTGGAACTTGATAAATTAAAACAATGTATTAATAAAGAATTTCACCAGCTATAGAAAAATCGTTAAAAAATTTTAATTTATTTTCCGTTTTTTTAAACAGTTTTTCACCAGCATTATAAAATTTTGTTTATAAAGGACTTTCTGTAATTCTTTACTAGTCAGAAAGAGAGAGGATTACCTTTTTACTTTTGCACCATTCACTGCAAAGATCACGTAAAATGTACAAGCTTATATTTCCTTCTACAATAAATTAAATTTTCAAGATATATATTAAAGATTGTTTTCGGTCAAAATAATTTCAATTGCCTTTTAACAACAAATAACGATTTTCACTTTACACTTATTCACTCGTTCAAGTTTCTACAAAATTATGTCCAATCCACAAATGTAGCAAAATTAATAGTTGTAATAATGTCATTATAATATTATTTTAAATGTTTAATATATAATTTTATACCGTTAATATAATTCAAATAATCCAAAAAAAAAAAGAAGAAAAGAAATAAATATGTTGCTTTATTGATTTTGTTAAAAATCTCTTTAAATATTTTAACAATAAGTAAATAATACATTATAATATATTCAAGCTTTATGCAATTGGAGTAATTTATATTTTCATAAAATGGATTATAAGCAATAGAACTTTAATAAAAATATATCTTTCCCTTATTCTTATAATAATACAAAGTGCATATTAATTAATTTTATGTTCTCTTTCTGTGCAAAAAGAACAAGTAAGTCATGATATTCTGGAATTATGATTTTTAACATAAAATCATGTGATACATTCTTTATTCTTTAAAACTCCTTTCAAATTGTAAATTATATAGTTTACGTGAGAATGTTTATAGTATGGCATATTATTAATAATTAAAAAAGACTCTGTCTGTTTTTTGTTTTTTTTTTGTATAAAATGTCATACTGACAATATAAATTTACTATGTTCTTAAAATTCTTAAATAATGAATTCCCATGTGTGCAAAATAAGTATAAATATTTATTTAAATTTTCATAATTTTATGCCTAACATTATAAATTTATCAATATATAAGACATCATCTAAGTTAAATAAACATTTATTCTTATTGTGAGGTAAATAAAACTGACTAAAAAGTACATTCAATTTATAATTATAAAAATTTCGACTATTAATGGATATATTAGAATCATTTAGAAAAAAAAATAACAGCATTTATTAGATTTCAAATATATTAGAATGGTATTGGGTAAAATATTTTTACAACAATTTTAATTTATCATATACAATTGCACCCATTTGTTTCGTGAAAATTACTATAAATAAAATGAAATAAATATTTTAAATTATATTTAAATAATAAATAAATAAATAAAATATATATGTAAATTTATGTTAAATCATACTTTTGTGTGAGTTTTTATGTTGCTATACATTATGGGCAATCGCTGAAGAAAATAAAACATTGAGAGAAAATTGCATTATGATTTATGAACTGATCTACGTTCATAAAATAGCTTAGACATTACTCATTATTCATAATTATTGTAGTTAGTGTAAAGGAATACTTTTAGTAAAGATTTTTCTTCCTTAATTCAATATTTAATTTTGTAATAATTTGATGGAATCATATTTTTAATTAATATTGTGCAGATAGCAAACGTGGATTGTTGAATTACATATTACTCATAAGTATCAAAATATATTTGATTGTTAATGTCCCAGTTTAATCTAATTTTAAACTTTAAAGTAAATAGGTAATTTCATTAATACTTTTAGAAGATGTTACATAATTCATAAGAATATTTATAGTTTTATCGATAAATTCATATATTCATACATAAATTTTACCATATTATTCTGTAAAACCATATCATTCTTTTTACCTTAGTATTTTAATATAATAGACGATTTTTAATGCGTAAAATTACATAATATTTATAATTAATTAATCTAAGTGGATTTTGAAATTGTTAATAGTAAGATTTTATCAATTAATAAAAGTGTAAAGGTAGCATACTGATTTTTCGGTTGAACAAATAAAACAGAAAACAAATGAAATTTTGTCGTACGTTAAATGCGTTTCCCAATTTAGAAAAATAGCTTGAATCATTACATGTACATTGTATTTGGAATTTATAGTTGGGTTAAATAAATAAACATCGACATTACTCAATTTTCTAGATTTTATGAAAATATATATTTATTTAAGAAACATGAATCATTTCATGATTTTATTTAATAACTTAGAATATTATACAAATTTTATGTAAATTATTATCCATATGAAAAGAAGCTTAACGATCTATAAAATTAATAAAATAAAATGTAAGTAGCGAAAAAATTCAACTAACAAGTTGCGATAATACCGCGTCCGTCAACTCGGGCTAGGATTTCCAAAGTTTAAGCCCTCGAATTCACAGGTTACGATATCGCGAGGAGACAGACAGATTATCGTCGTCTCAGAAACAGCCAAAGATCTTCGTTTCGCAGACTGCTGTCCGCGCACTGTACCGAACACCCATGAAAAATACAGACATCGTTTAATGCTCAAACAACTTTTAATTATTCAACATACACAAGCAGTTCAATTGGTAAACGAGGAACCCGCGACAAATACGCTTAATAGACGCGTTATTTTTCCTCCTGCTCTTCCTGGTTTTTCGGCTGATTATTATTCCTTAGCGCGTCCGTGTCGTTCTCCTCCGGATGCGTGGCGATCCAATCGAGTGCCCTCTGTATGCCCTCGGGTATCACCGGGGCGACGGGCAAGTGGGCGCCCTGGGGCTGGAAACCGTTCTCGTCGGCGACGTACTCGAGCTCGATGACCGCCCCGTCGGGGGCTGTATAGCTGAAGGTGCCACGAGCCTGGATGGCCTCGGTCCCGGAGCCGACCTCCCGAAGAGAGCCGGATTCCTCCGCCTTGCTCCCGTTCTCCGTCTCGTAGGACCAATTGTAAGAACCGTCGGGGTTGGGACCGTCCGCACTTTGCCGCAAGATTGCCACGACGTTGGTCGTATCTTCTGTCGGAGCGCCTTGAGATATCGCCACCGTCATGCCGAGGACCAGGATTACCTGTCGAGACGAGGTCAAGCGTCTTTAGAGCTTTCAAGCTGGAGGATGATAGGGTACGGGCATCTCTCTTTTATTATAATTGAAAATGCTGGGCGGCAAACATTGGAGCCAAAATACTTTTTTTAGTCCAAAGGATTAATAAGTGCTTTTTACATAACAAAAGCTTTATCATTACAGCATGTGGAATATTATATCCCTTCAAGGATTTTTTTCATACTCTTTCATTATATGGTTGTATTAATTGTAATGATAAAAAATAAAAAATAAAAAATAAAAATGTACGGAACAGAAATAGAAAAATAGAAAAGGAGCTCCTCAATTTTCCTACTTATTAAGATTTATCGGTTTATTAATCCTCTTTCGTCATATACTCTATTTGATATTACAATGGATATTATACGTATGATAAATAATGTTTGTATGTATTTCGAAATGGTGTACATGAGGCGCGAGTGTCCTCTGAAAATTGTTATATGGACATGGACTTAACATTTATTTTATGTAAAACGCAAATAACTCGGCATAAAAAAATTTACGCACATTAAGGAGTGTCCATAAATTATTATACATAATATTTTTTCCAGAGATTTTTTAACTAACAGCTACTTTCGTATTTTCACTGTGCCCACGATCTCGCATTCAATGATTTTCCCTACCCTCGGGTCGTTGCGTAATTTATGATCAACTGTATGTTGATGTAACAATATTGTAGACGGAAAAGCAATTTAAATCCCACGAATGTAGGATAAAGTAAAAATAAATGTTTTTTTTTTCGTTTTTTTTTTTTGTTTTTGTTTTTCTCAATTAATAGTACACTACTGTATATACTGAATATACTGAATATACTGAACATAAAAATACAAAAGTTTAGCAACGTAAGTAATATTTTAACAGAATTTTGAACAAAATGAAAATTAAATATAACTAACTTTTTTTCGTGGTTATTTCGTAATCGATAAATATTATACAAATATTTTTTTTGTCTCATTAAGCAACGACGATATATAGAATAAACGTTATATTAAAATAAGTAATATACACAAATTAAAAATGTTACTTGTCTTTTATTGCTTAAAAGTTCAGCAATTTTCTATTTTTCACAATGACTGGAATTAGCGTATATTCAAACTTTATACGAATCATTTCAATAATTACAAAATTCATGCACGAATTAATATTGCTTAAAAACATTTAATTAATAGATATTAATTAATAATGTAAGATATAGAATTACTAATTTTAATGTTTAGTGAGTTAAGTGTGTAGTATTAATTTAAAATCATATATGGACATGCTATTATTAATCGTAAGATATTTACTTTTATCGCTCAAAGAGCTCAATTTTTATGGAATCTTGTATTAAGAAAATAATTCATAAAATGAAATTATGCAAAATTATGGATGCAAAGGATAATTATGAAAATAAGTATTATGTAAACTTATATATCTTCATGTCCAAATTTTTACAAATATTTTTTAAAAATTATTTTCACGTATTTTCAATTATTTAATAATTAAATACTCTTTTATTATATAAATTATTTTATTATTAATACACATTAGACAAGTATGACATATTTTTCAATATTAACTTGAATGTACTAATATGATTAACGTGCTAGTACGATTTTTAAATATATTTAATTAAATATTAAGTTTTAAAATATTGTAAGATCAAGGATGATTAATAATTAAACATTAAATATTTATAAAAATGTATAAATATTATTATTTCAGTATTTAGTTTTTATTCCAACATGTTTATAGAATTAATCTATAAATATTATTTGGTATTAGAATGTAGTTTATATATATATATATATATATACAGTATACGAATTATTATCTATCGTGGCTAAAAATAATAAATAACTTAAATTTTTAAGTGGTATGAAATTTATTAATAAAAACAGATGTATTTTATTAATTTTATTTTGCAATTTACGATATATAGATTTTAATTAATTATAAAATATCAATTGTCAACTTTAATCTGAGATCGGATAGATCATGCTTTAACATATTGTTAGTGAAAGTTAAACAATGTTCCTAATTTGATTGGCAGTACGAACAAACAGAAAAAAAAAAATTTAATCATAAAACGTATTCGGTAGATTAAAGATGAAGGTGCTAATTAGATTCGTCGTTTACCGTGTGATATTTTTTATGATGACTAGATTGCGTTTTATCATCGCAAGACATTTACTAATGTTTCTTGTCACTAATCGTTATTTATTATGTTTACTTATTCAAATAGGAAATAAAGTAGTTGTTATTTCCGTGTACATATATACGTGTATATGTGTATATATATATATATATATATGTGTGTGTGTGTGTGTGTGTGTGTGGGTGTGTGTGTATATGTATATAACAAAACCAATTGGTGCGTTGCTTATATTATAAGGAAAATCAAAGGAGTAACAAGTATGTACTATTTAAATTTATTAAAACGAGAAACTCTTATTTTTGTTTTGATAAATTCTTATTTTATTCAAGTTGTTTAAGAGGCAAATATTACATCAGTTTTATTACTTTCCTTTTTAAATTCAACGAATTATTTTTTGTACTGTTGATATTCATACTTACGTTGAAAAAAAATCTCACGTTTAATGGAATACCAATTATCATCATATATCTAATTCTTAATCAATTATTCACTTTTCTTCTTAATTCCGAAAATAACAGAACAATTTATGCCTAAATAATTATTTTTCCCGGATACGACTAGATTCTTCTCCTACAAATTTTAACATATCTTTTACGGATCAATATTTTTGAAGATGAAAAATAATTCCTCAATTTAATTATTATCTTTGCATTTCATTAGTATTTATAATATCTTATAATATTAAATTTTTAGTATTTATAATAAGTGCTTATAGTTTATAAAATTTATTGTAATGCTTTTTTTCTATATTTCAAGAATTACTTTTTACATGAATGTAAATATAAACTTAATAATGGTCAAACTTTAAATTTAAAAGATGTGAATTGAATTTTTATTCTAATTAATTACAAATATTTTAATATATAAACGAATTTATTTGATAATTAAGCATAATTGTATAAGTCAAGAAGATTAAATCTTTACTGAAGAGGTAAAGTTGAACAGTATATATTTTTAATTACTACATTTTAAAGTAATCAAAAGTAACGGAATTATTTATTTATAACGCTTAATTACAAATACTCTCATAACATTATTAAATCCAAGTTGCTATTTAAAAGTATTCAAAGATTGAATCAGAGCGAATAAATATTAAAAGATTCAAGATATATATTGTATGACTTTTGAATCGGAAAGAATTTCATTTTTAAGGGATAGAAAAGAAATTTATATAATTGTATATTAACATGATTTTATTTTTAGCCTCATTGTTACAGCTTAATGTTATCGTAATTGATTTTACAAAATCTTATTGCAAAGAATTAGTCCTACATTTACTCGTAGATCTATCTAATAATTAATTTTTCTACATAATAAATTGATTATATACGAATATAGGACAAAGAATATTAATAAAATTTTCATAGCGCAATTAATGTAATTAACTGCCAAATTCCTTAATTGAGAGTATAGGCCGAGGAATGAATGAGTCATCGCTTCGTCCTCTGCCATTTTTCTTTAAACTTAATCCTATTATATAGTAGAAACGAAAGCTTTATAATTGTAATCGAGTGTCCGCGATTGCAAATTTTAATCACACTTTTGCCAAGTGGGAAATCATTAACACAGGCACACGATTATTCATCGGCCGCATAGACGCGAAAATTTATAGCGATATTATGCTCCTATATTATAGCCTCGATCTTAAAGTAATATGTGCACAAAAGTAATCCCATTCGCGGTGCGTATCAAGCAAATCAATTAATTGGCGGCTCGCGTGATTATCCCGCCGACGCGGGACTTAACTACTCACCAATCGCTTCATTTTGGGCAAATCGAAAATCGATCCGGTCCGCTCTGATGGATCACCACGAGAACTTTTGGCGAACTGATACTTACCGCCTCGTCGGCCTTCCGCTTTATATATTCGGCAGCGGGCCCATAAATAGCGCGCGCGACGCGACGACGCGTGTGCTCAACTTGCGCCCAAGTGGTCCTTCCATCCCCACCTGGAGTACGTACTTTCGTCAATTGCGCGCCACGGTTTCAAGGGACACCGCGATGATGGTCAATTATACGTCAGCCCGACACTTTCCTCGAGGATTTTCGGCTGGATTTTGGAAAAACGATGCCGGATCCGATGACGCGTCGAGCGACCTTCCAACCACCATTCCTCAAGAATCGACGAGACGAACGCTCGTGGACCGAGAAATTTGTCTAGTGAGAGATTGTTATCGGAAGCATTTGAAGATGTTGATGGCACCGGTGCTGCTGATAATTTTATGAGCCGAGACATTTTTGGGAGGTTAAATGAGAAAGGGGTTGCAGTTTGATGATTGGTAGGAAAAACTTTATTGAAAATAGCTTCGATAGTCGACGTATGTAATTTTACATCGACATGCGACAGATGAATTTCTAAATCATGAAATAGTCAGATATGCTGAGCTTTTTGCTCCATGCCTTTCGTTTATTTAAACTAATAATGCACGACGTCGTTTAAACACTGCTGAAGCAAGTATTTCAACAAGCTCATTTATTATTCGAAAATTTATTTACCACACTATATTATATTACATGGTTAATGCTGTAATGAGTATTTATAAGTCACGGAAGTGGCAATCAACTGTATTTGTGTTATTGATAATGTACATTTCATCAGCTATTTATCAAGTTAATTTACATTCTCCCAGACTTTTCCTTCATTTAACGATGTATTTTTGTCGAACTTTACAACCTTACCGGTAACTATCGATTTTTAATGTTTTGCCTTTTAAGGAAACAGATTTTATGCGCTGGAAGGGCTAAAATGACTTTTCGAATGATTAATTTATTGCACAAATACATTTGTCCTTTATTGACAAATGCTATACACGTTCAAATTGATTAAAGAATTAATTGCTATTGTAGGAGAGAGACAATGAAAATTTTTCCTTTTGTATTACATTAAATTTTCATTTTAACTCTGTCAAATCCGAATTTATTAGAATTGAAAACTTTTTAATTCAACCATTTTACGAATTGTCTCGATTATTTCATTGAAATCATTGGCCAAAAAGCGTTTTTCACACTTCTGTTACAAAGATCATTTCGTTATTCCAAGTAATAGTCGTAAAAAATGAACGTGTAAACACCTTAAGAAGAACTTTCTCGAAACTGGGAGTATTTCTGCTTGAGCTAATGAATCATAATAATGCGTTGGGAGAAGGTTACATAAATTAACAGATAATAAATATTATGGTACTTACGTAATTATGACTTGACCAATGAATATCGAGTACGATTAAATATTCATTATATGCAAAAATACCGAGTCTCCTAATTTAACAGTGTCATAATATTAATTTGTGTAATTATTTAAAAATCATGCATTTCGCTAGATATTTCATATGTATATGCATTAGACTTTAAATGCAGTTATAAGTCAATATAATTGAAATTTCTTCAAAATGCTAGAGATTGTGAAATCCATTTAATCACGAGGTTGTATTTTAACTTTAAAGAAACTTTCTGTCAATCTCACTCAATACGCAACTTTTCATCCAAAGTGCGTATTTATACACGCGCTAACTAAATAAAAAATATAAAAGTTTGAACCGAGTATACGTACATATACATACGTACATACGTACACACACACACACACACACACACACACACACACACACACATGTGTGTGTGCGTGTGTGTGCGCGCGTGCGTGCGTGCGCGTTTACGTCCGTGCGTGTACATGTGTATAATATACAAGTATATTAATAATGTGCAATATAATTTTAATCGGTTTAATTACGGTAAAATTACAATTAGGTCAAATTTTACAACTTAATACATTTCGATGGATCAATACGAAAAGTGCGAGGCTGCGATGTCCACTTTCCGCATTGTTTGACGCTGCTCGTGTATCGTTGCCTCGGTGTACCATTAAAATTTCCTCAATACCATACGTAGTATCGCTTTATGTGGGCACGTAAATGCCGCCGAAATTAGTCCTTTCGAAACTTTTCTTGCCTCTGCTTTCAACTTTATGATTGCGTATTACGTTAAAATTAATTAATTCCAATGTATATTTATTTATATTGTGATAATATTAATTTCTGAATATTTTTAGTTATATATAAGAATTGTATATACATACATACAAAGATCGTATTTACATTAAAATGTTTATTTTTCATGTATAGTATGAAAATGTTAGTAATTTAAAATCATAGCAGAGAAAATCAGATTGAGATGATAATAAATGATTAAATAAATGATTGGATTCTACGAAAGTGGAGATTATTTTGAAAATAAAACGTCTAAAGATAATTCAATTAATTATAAGGCATAAATATTTTCAAAAAATTTAATAATATAGAAGTACTAATCAATTAGTTGTTAAATCATTTTAAAAATAATTTACAATTATTACCATATATTAAAAATCTATTAATGTATTCGTTATAAAGAGAAAGCGTTATTATGGTGAGAAACATTAAATTTTACTTTTTGATAAATTTGTATGTTCCGAAAATCACTAAATCAAAATATGTAGGATAATAATTTGCATATGCGAATGTGATAAAAATCTTTTTAAAGTGCTGGAAAGTTCGCACTTTATGGGAATATAGAGATGTTTATTGATAAAAAGAGGCCCAAGCTCCATCACATATTCGTTCGGCTAAAATTGGTGTGTTGAACAATTATAATTGAATATGCAAATAATAAAATCTTCATATTATTGTAAAAATTGTTTTTCTTCATACATTCTAGTTAATTTATATAAATATATATATTATCTTTATTAACTAATCATTCAAACAAGATTATTTATATCGTATTTTAATATAAATTTCATGTATAAAAAAATTTTAATAATTGTAGTAGAGATGTATTTATGAAAAGCCAAAAAATTTATTCTTTTAACAATTTCACGGAATTTCATTTTCATAGCGAAGTCTATTTATAAAATTGTTTTTTATGCAAATTTAATATTAAAGTGCTCAAATACTCGTACATCATTATTTATTGATAATTATTAATTTTTTTGCCTTGGTGTTTTCAAAATTTTAATAGACACTAATTAAATACATAATTCATAGATATTGTAATTATTCCTGTAATTATGTTATACATTAAAATTACAAACTTTATAATTAGGAAATGTATTGTAATTACTTTTTAATAATGCGATGAAAATTATTTGATTAAACATCTTCTTTAAAAGTTCATCAATGAAGGCTATCACTAATTGATCCTTAAAACACAATTGTTAAAACGCCTTGAATAAGCAAAATGCTATTTCAATATTCGGAGCTTTTTTTTAATAATATACTATCCACGTAATATATCCTTTAAATGTAATAGGAATTTTTCATGAAATTCCATTCATGCACAATTTTCATTAATGTTTTTATTAATAAATTAAGAGAATAATAAACAATTTAATGTACTATCTTCTACCTAAGTTCTATCTTTGCAAATGCACATACAAATTATATTATTATTTTCCCAAAACCATAAAGCCCATACATATTAAAATTAAAAATTATCCTCTTGTGACTTAAAGACTATAGTTTTGAAGACTTTATTATTTACATAATTCATATATTTGAGAATTTTTATTTAAATTCATTAAGACTACATGAAAAATAGTTTATTTCGAAATCCGAATCATATTCATGTTCTTAGAAGTAAACAGATAATTTTACTTTAATTATAAGTTTCAATCATCTAACTTAGAATTTTTTTATTTTTCTCATTTCTTATCGATTATAAGACCATGTATTGGCCTGAATAATTTATTCTTATGAATAAATTTCTTCTTACTAAAACATCAAAAACTGTTGCTTTTAATTAAATTATATACGACAGTCCAATATATGACTTCTAAATTTAACAAAACTTATCGAATGTTTAAGTTAAATATGAAAGCAAAAAAATGTTTATATTATTTCATGTAACTTGAAAACTTTTGAAATATAATTAAAGCTCTTAAATTAAAACTAAATCTATTAATTATCATTTATTGTAAACTTTAAGATAATTATATATTTACAACTGTATTAAATTGTATGACTTGGGCATATTTATAAGCATTATAATTTTATTCATTTTCAATAGTAGAAATTAAAAAGAGACTGTTGCCTCATGGATCCTGAATTAACTTATGAAGTCATTTTCACCACCAAATCTAGTGATCAATTCGAATACAAAGAAAATAAAACCTAATTTATTCAAAAGCTATAAAAATAAATATGGATATTGAATATTGGTGGGAGAATTTTTACATTACAGATTAATTTCATAAAAATATTTAATAAATATTAATTCAACTATTAAAGACTTTGATATTCATTGACAAATATTATAAATGTCTGTACTTATATCTATAAAACTTGATAAAATAATTGCTTAGAGCACTGATCCTTATGAATAAGCATCGAAAGGTATTAAATTAAATAGTATATATTAATATAACATTAATAAATAATTAAAATATACTTCATTTATAAAAAAAAAAAAAAATTTAAAAAGGCACGAAACATTTATTTTTCTTTGTATCATTTTTTCTATCAATGTTCGAAATGTGAATTAGATTATAATCCATAATAAAAAAGTTAAAAGTCTTACTAATTTATATGTACGTTATGATGACGAATTCGTAAAAAAAAATTTTTTTTTTTAATCAAGAATATTTTATTTTGGTGGAATATTTAAAATAAATATATTTATATAGATAAATATAAAAATAATTTACATGCATATACTTAAGCGTGTATGTCCCACACATGCATGCACATATTTACTTACAATCCATTTTTATATTTCCATGTGAATACAATAGTGTGTCAATTGGAGCATGAAAAAGTGTATTTCATTTGTCCATGATAAAATGTAAAATTGAATATGTAATTTAGATGTAATGTAGAATATGTAATTATTTTAAATATTTGTTTACTATTTTGAAATCTGGATATTCCATTTAATAGATTTGTCAAATTTCTTTTAAACTACATTTATTTTAATTATGCATAATATTTTTTTATGTTAAATTGGAAAAAAGTAATGAATTTTATAAAAGAGAATGTGTTATTGACTTTTTTAATTCTCATAAAAAATACATGTTCGTAGATGGGAAATAAATTAAATTTTAGCCGCCGAGAGAAAGACTATGAAAAAGCTAGAATTTTTACTTTTTTATTCTTTACTATAGATCTTTAATATTTATAGAGAATTTTCAAACTTTCAATATGTGCATTAAAATTGTCATTATATATATATATATATATATATATATATATATAATAATAATAATAATTTGTTCGAAATTTTAATAATTTTTTCATTTAATTAGTATAATATTATTTTTGTGATCTTTGTAAAAAAAAAAAAAATCAATTATAAAAGAAGTTATTAATTTTTTGTTCATCAATGAATAAAATGCTGAAAAAAAATGAATAAAAGAAAAAAAATGCTTTTTATTTAATCTTGTTTATTTTTAGACAATAAATAATTATAGTAAAATTTTGAAATAATCAAATTATGTATGACGTAAAATACATGAAGAAAATAATAATTTATAATTAAATAATGAAATATTATCGCAGTAATAATATATCTTTGTAGTGTTTTTTTATTAATAAGTTGATTAAGAAAAGTATTTTTTTTTTCTGTGTTTTGATACTAAATTTCTTAAAATCTTTTACAAACTTATGAAAATAAATTTTAAATTTTAAATTATCAAACTCAACGAATACTTTTCATGAAATTAAAAATATAAATAAACCAAGATTTTAACATTGATTAGAATCTTATTATACGAAAATAAAAAACGTGTATAAATAATTTTCGACTAATTTCATATATTTATTATTGCAATAGATTATTGAAAATCTTGATAATGAAAAAATTCAATAAAGTAGATATTGCATCATCTCGTAAGGTACTTTTTGTTGAAATTTTTAAATACATTCATTAGGTATTGATAAGTAATAGACTACTAAAGAAAGTTATATAATGGACAATCTCTATTAAAAAGTTATAAAATTTATTGCCGATATGTAATCTCGAACAAATGATTTTTTAAATTTTATACATGTAGTAAAAATTTAACGGTGTATATATTGAGAGTAGTAAATAATTTTTACATTTAATTTCACGTTTTACTATATCTATACACGTAGAATACGAAATAGTCATTAATTTTCAATTTTTAACCTATACTTATTTAAAAGATGAATGTTCAAATAATCATGAAATTCTATATTCTATAATGTTATTATAGACAGGATATTTATTACATTCGCTTGAAAATTGTCGGTGTACTTAACTGCACCCTCATTAGCATAATTTATTTTTTAATAGTAAATTGCAAAGTTGTTCAATAATTCGAAACTATGAATTAATTAATCACTATATCGATCGTTTTTAAATGATCAAAAAATAAAATTAAAATGTAACAGTTTTTAATAAAGTTCTTACTATTTCATTTAAACATGATAAATGAAATCGTAAGTTGAGAATATAATTGAGTCTTTCTTCAATTTATTCAATAATTTTCTCATTACTATATTTACTATATCTTCGTGATATTTTTTGAAAAATAATGATTCAGGAAAAATGCATAAAATATTTTATCCTACAAATTTTGAGTATTGAAGAACCATTTTGCCAACGACTTTCCTACTATCTTATTTTCTTTGATTAAAAACCACTATTGAAGTATTAATATCGATTATTGAAATACTACTAATAATCGAAACATTGAATATTTTATTTCAAATATTAAGCATTCATTACTATGACTGTTTAATGCATACATTAGTATAACCATTGATTGACGCTTCATATTTGCTTGCAATCATCACGTACTATATACGTACGAATGATTGTCTCGATTAGAAATTTAAATACCTGTAATAGGATTAAAATTTATTTTCGTTATCTTATGTGAGTATACCAGAACAGGAAATATCGGTTTGGAAATCAATATTTATATTATTTTCCAAATCTCTGCCTATTGAAATAAATAAGAGGGATTACACATTGCGTTATAAGTAGGAATTAGTTATGTATTTCTTTTGATTGTATAATGATATTTAATAAGGCGGACGAAGACGTTTTCTTACATAAAAAATAATACAGTTAATTTAATATAATAAGTTTATTTTTATTGATACAATTTGATTTATTACACGTTTACATCTATCAATTTGCGCACTATTTGCACTTAATATAATTTATAATTTATTTTTAATTATAAAAATTGAAATTAACATTAATTCTTTTTTATAATGTAAACAATATAATAATAATCTGTTAATATTTACATCTACTTGGCTTACAGAAAGTTTTATCGATCCATTCCAATGGATATCTCATTTTATTGAATTGCATATCGTTCGATTTCAACACTACATACTTTATTTACTAACCATACGCTGATTCTATTATTATATTATATTATTAATTATACTTTAGAATATCAGGTAATTGTATAAACGAGAATGACTAAGATGAAATTTTAATTATTATAATATTATATAACATTAAAATACCTTTTTGAATCCATTAAATTAATTGATAGTATTTTCTTCACATAATGTAGCATAACGAACTTTTTTTCGATTTTATCACAGCCAACACGTCATCTGAAGATACATGTACATTTAGCAGTCAATATATATCTTGCTAAAGTGCTGCAGGCGAAAAAAGTCCTTTTCGATAGAGGCGCGAATCACCGAGAGCAAGTTACAAAACGTTTAATGCGGCCAATTAATTCTCCGTAACGCCCATAATATTTATATTTGACAATAATCGACATATATCATGGATGTTACTGTAATATTGTCTCTTTCTCTCTCTCTCTCTTTCTCTGCTTGTCTGTCTGTCTGTCTGTCTGTCTGTCTGTTTGTCTGTCTCTCTGTATCTCTCTCTCTCTCTCTCTCTCTCTCTCTCTCTCTCTCTCTGTATCTGTTTTATAACTTTAGCTTGATTAAATTCATTCTAACACAGAGGATGTTCTAATAAAATTAAAATCGGTGATGAAACGAATATAATGCCAATATCAAACCGAGTTTTGTTTATATATATAGGAATATGTTAAATAAGAGTCCATTAACAAATTTGCAATGATATAATAATATTACATAATATTTTTTATTATTTATCATAAAAAGGATTGCGGCAATATATAATAATTAAATTTCAATTCTTTATGCATATAAAATGTAAAATTATAATCATTATGCAATAATTAAATGATAATTACCTATTTATTATGAAAATAGTAGATGTCTTTGGTGAATTTTCGAAATAAGAATATTTTTGAAACATATGAATTTGGTAATAATAAATAGAAATATACAATGAAAATTAATATCACTAACACTACTCATTAGATTTTTCTAAAATTGTAAGAACATCCTCTTATATGTATATAAAATGAATAATTATAATAATTCTCAACTATTATAAATTTTAATAAGTATATTAATTTCTTATTTTATTATCCTTCAAAAGATTACAAATATGATTTTTTTTTATAATTAGTTTATATATATATATGTATATATATATAATTATTAGTTTTTTTCTGATTAATATGTTTAAAATTTGATAATAAATAATTCATAAATAATAATTTTAGAATAAATATTTTATAATAATATTAGAATAAATACGATAATCGTCCTGTGAATACAAAAGCATACGCTAAAATATAATGTAATTTATTTCTTTAATGGATAGAATGAAAAGCATTAATAAACATATTGAGGCTATAAAAGAAATATTTTTTAGTATTATTTGTTTCAAGAGAAAAGTACTCTTTGGTGTACATATTAGTGAATGACATGTCGTCCTCTCCGGAACACATTGAATTATATTTCTTCGTAAATTGTATATAATTAGTCTATTATTTTTTTTTTTTGATATATAAATCGTTAGATTGAGAATTGAAATTAAAATTTTACATCAATAATCTTCAATTATCATTTATAATAATGATGCTGTCAAATTCTGAATACATAAATGTTACTATTTGAAATTCATACGAATATTAAATTTAATATACAATAATACAATGATTAAATATATTTCTGATTAAATGATTAAATGATTAAATATATTAAATATATTAAATATATATATATATATATGCAACGTTAGTTTAATAATTGAAAAATATCAATCAAATATTTATTTATGTAAGCTGTACATGTGCCAAGCACTTATTAAAAATACTATTTGTGAAATACTATGAACATAATGCAAATTATACGTCTAAATAAATAGAGGCAATTTTTTTTCTGATGAAAGTTTGTATTTTTCGATGAGTATTATACACGAAAAGATAGTTGTCTAACTCCAATCTGCCAATGTATCTGGAAAATTTATAGCTATTTGATTGTCAAATAAGCATATATTTTCTTATAATTTAAATGTACATGTATCCATTGCTCTAAGTGGATAATAACAATAAGTAAAAAGTTTCGCGAATTATATAATTACAAAATAACGGGATGTTAATTATTAAAAGATGCACGAAACGGAAGACAAAATCTTCGGGAAAAATGTTACCGTCCACAGTCTTAAACAAAAGAAGAAACTTTATAATTTAAGAAATATAGTAGGCATTAAAATAAATTCCTAAATTGACGTATTGGCTAATTTTATAATTCTTATTTAAATTTCTTTCTGATTATTTAATATAATTATTATGAAATATATGAGCACACATACTCATGTAATTGGACTGTTGTAATAGTAAAAGAAGCGTAAAACAAATGCCAGTTTCTAGTTTATCGCTACTTCTCAAAAACTCCTCATTACATTAAACCAAACCATGATTAAAAAAAAAAAAAAAAAAAAAAAAAAATAAATAAATAAATAAATAAATAAATAAATAAATAAAGAAATAAATAAATAAATAAATAAATAAATAAATAAATAAATAAATTTCAAAAAAAAAAATAATAATAATAAAAAAAAAAGAACAAAAGATAAAAAAAGTAAAAGGAACAAAAAAACCACATAATCACATTAAATAATTTTCATTAATATTCATGATTAACGAATGTTGTGCAGCATATCTTACACGCCAATGCTAAGGCAAAACTGGTGTTATTGTTCCAATAATCCCATTATAGAATGATAGGTTTAAACACTTACACAAGGACGTAATACCTTCAGGCCTTAATCGAAAAAGCGCTGTTATGTCATGAGAAATTTCGTACGGCATATCGGCGCTGAGTATCGTGAGAGAATCGGATCGCACGTCCGATGGTTATGGTTGCCCCCAACTACAGCACATCCGAATGGTCAATCCGCGCGCTACCACATCTGTTCGAAAGCCACTCGGCCGCGCGATAAATCAATGAAATTTATTTCCAAATAGGCAACTCGGGGAGAGGCCTGAATGGTTATGGTATCGTCGGTGGCACGCGTTCCCCGGCTGACGGTGTCGTAAGAAGTGTCGAGAATGTCCAGCAGCCTAAAAGCACGCACACACGCGCGCGCGCGCGCCTCATCCAGCCATTCACGCGAGCTCCCGTACGAAAAAACGACGTCGACGCAGTCACCTATACAGCCGTAAATCCGGCGGGGCCCATGTGTAAAAGGGGGACCCCTTGTATCTTCGTGATTATATAAAAGCCGCGGCTTCGCGCTGGGACCGCAATATCAAAAGAACTCACGTGCCCGGCTCTGGTATATCAACACACGATCATGGTAAGTCAACGATCCCGCGTAAATTGTGTCGTCTGTGTCTAAAATATAGCGAGATAAAAGATGGTGAATACGCGAGAGATTTGGTTTTGCCCGTCAATTCAATTATAAGTTGTAAGCTGCGGTGGACTGTTGAGAAATTGCGTGGAGAGAAGTGATTGATTGTTCGACGACAGTTGCTGATTACTTTTACAGGTGGTGCCGATTTATCGAAGATCCCAAATTGGTTTGTGCTCTCCAAGTCTTTCATTCATGTCGCTTACATTGACTAGTGAGTAATGATATATCGGCGACGTTCGTTCTGCATTAGTTGGTGTGAAAAGTCGCTCTTTTATTAGAGTGATTAGCTCAGTTTTCAATTAGTGTGACATGTACTTCAACAAACTTGGTGCTGATCCCTTTTATATGTACGGTGCAAAAATTACATAAAAAGCTGTGTATTCAGTGTATATATACATACATATATATATATATATATATATATATATATATATATACACGCACACACATTTAATATAAATCGATTTATATTATAAAATAAGAATTAACTCGTTACATTATTCGATTGTTCCTTTCATTAGAATCGTATTTTTCATAATTTTTAATTACAATTTTTCATTTATATTTATGTCAATGCAATTGACAGTGGAGATTAAATTATTAATTATTTATCTTAAATAGCTTTATAATTCTTATATATTATCTCTTGCATGTGTATGTTTCTTTTTGTAAAAGAATTACAAAAAAAGAAAAAAAAAAAAAAAAAAACAAGCGATAAATGGTTATAGAGAAGTTATTTTTTATTAAAAAATTCATTATATGATGAAAGTGAAGGTTTATAAACACACTGATATCGATGTATAAACATTATGATTGTCACTAATATCTTTATAATTATTATTATGTGTGAATATTGTAATTTTAATGCTTATTATAAATAAGTAATTAAAGTTCATATTTACTGCATAAATTGTTAAAGATGAATTTGCATAAAATATAATACGTTTTAGGCTGTAAAAATAATTAAACTTTACATTTAAAAATAAGAATGCGTAGTAAATCAACTATAAATGGATAGTTTACTAAATTATTGCGTCCATTAAAGATCCAAATATCTAAATATTTTAACGATAATTTGACATGTCGTAATGCAAAGTATTAAAAAGAGTACATTAAATGATTATATAAGTAAGTAAACAATGGCATTTTTTTAGAAAAGTTATTTGTACTCAATTTAAGTGTAATGTCGTAGCGTGATATGACTTTTTTTTATGCAACAATTATGCTTTATTACCAACATACATTTAGGGATTAATTCTTTAGTCTTGTGCGTATCGAAGAATTTAGAAACTCTTACAGCCTTAAGATATTTATCGTTCGGAGCGAATTTCAAATTTTTCATATATATATATTTGAGTTGTGCAATGTCTTCTCTTTGAATACTAATCGAAACAAATGCTCACAGTTTATTTTCGAAGAGCCGCGCATATGTTGTCGACACGCATTGGGGGAGAAATTTACCTATGGGAATATAAGAATTTGTATATAAACTGATGGTTGATGAGCTTGAACTGGCTGAAAAATAAATTACAATTAATTTATTATCGTTTATGCCTGGGAAAACGTTTGGTTGCTAATAGAGAGAGAGAGAGAGAGAGAGAGAGAGAGAGAGAGAGAGAGAGAGAGCGAGCGAGAGAGCGAGAAAGGTGAAGTAAATAAGTTTTACCTATTTAGCATTGTGTGCTTATTCCATTTTTCTCTTTCCTATTCAATATTATACATCGGGAATTTCTTTCGTTCTTAAAATATTCAAACGTACTTTTCAACTTATTTTTACAAATCTTAAGGATAATTGGTGCAGTTTTACATCACAACACGATAATTGTTAAAATATTTTTTCCACTTCAATTATGATCGTCAGATAAGGCACTTTTTACAAAGTATCTCACATCCCTTACGAGCATAAAAAAAAACTCTGTTATTATAAGATGATAAGCGCACGGCATTGCGACAATCGTCTCCAAGTGTTTAATAAATAACAAAAGCTATTATTTCACGTTTCAGGTCGCCCTCGCATCGATCGGCTTCCTAATCATGGTGGCCTACAGCTCAGCCGCTATCCTCATTGATAAAAGCCACGTCCTCGTCCAACGTCAAGCGGCCTACGAGCCGATCCCCATCCTCAGGAGCAGTAACGACGGCCCCAACCCCGACGGCTCGTATGCTTTCAGCTTCGAGACGGGCAACGGCATTAAGGCGGAGGAGCAGGGCGAGTTGAAGCCCGGTGCCGAGGAGGGCATCGCCTCTGTGCGCGGAAGCTATAGTTACCAAGCCGACGACGGCACTCCGATATCTCTTAGCTACACCGCGGACGAGAACGGATTCCAGCCCCAGGGTGCACACCTGCCCGTCGCGCCACCCATACCCGAGGCCATCCTCAAGGCCCTCGAGTGGATAGCCGCGCATCCCGAGGAGGACAACCTGAAGAAATAAGGGACTAGTGGTAAGGGGAGTTAGAGGAGGAGGCAAATAACGATAAATACGATCATCCGTGGTCCAAAGTGTGCCGAATGTGGTTCGCAACTGGGTCGACGTCGTTGCTAGCGCGACGTTAGTGAATGAAACGAGCGATTAGTCAATGCGCTGATCGAGTCCAAGTGGCTTCGATTATTATTGACGTTTATTCCTTGTTTATTTGTCATGTGCAATTTGAAAGCTGCGGATCTAGAAACAGCGTTGAGCTCAGATACGAATTTGATCTTTAAAATGTGCTAAAGCAATTGTCGAGATTTATTGGCCTTTACAATACGAAAGCGAGTACTTAACGTAGGTTTGTAACTTCGAATCGGACAATGAATAACACGAATGCTGGCTTTAATTAGAAAATTTCCAGATTTTACATTGATTGCAATCTATATACTTCCATGTAAAAGTATCAACGCGTTGCGCACACTCGATATGACGAAAATGTAACGAACGAATTCCGTTAAGTTTTATATCGTTGGAGTATGTATTATTCTCGTTGCCTTCATCGTCGAATATACAGAATTGAAAATTCTTTATAGATTTTTAAAAACATTATAGTTAAGGTATTTGTCGCGGTCGATTATATAATAAGACTCGAACCCAAAGGGATTAAGCTGCAAATGAATCAAGTTCGGTACATTTAATCCATAGCGATCATAAGCGATTTTATCTACATGTATTATAAATTCAGAGATATATTTCGGTGCTGATGAGCGAAAGTATCTTCTAAAACTTATTAAATAAGTAAAAGAGTTATAAATAAATTTTTTATGAACTAGGAATGAAAGCAATCTCTGTGAATATATAAGAAATGTTGTATTTTAAATCAAATATGAGGGAAGGTTAATTTTTAAAAATTGTATGCGATATTTTGCGAGACATTTTGTCAGCGAGCAGAAATACATTTACTTTGAGACTGTAACGAAACTATAACTCTTCTTTCTTTAACGAGCCGTACATTTACAAAGGCTTTGTAAAAATGCAGGACTAAAGTTACTTTACCGTTTAATCAATATTGTTCTGTATTACTTTTATCAAAATTAAAGAACTTTTTATACCAGATGCCTTCAGTGTTCGTTCTTCCATCATTTCTACGTAATATCCTATTTATTTGAATGTCGTCGAATTTGCGCAACGACACTAATTTGCTTAAATACATATTATAATGAAAAAAATCCTTGAAGATTATTTTTAATTACGCAACTATTTTAAAAATAATGCCAACATTTTTACACGGTTTTTCTGAAAGGGACAAAAATGTAACGATTTTCTAAGTGTCAATATAACAACGATAATGAATTTTCTTAAGCAAAACATCAAAATTGAATGTTAAATAAGACTAGAATTGAATTGAATTTAATGCTGATAAAGTGCATCCCAACTATCTGTGGATTAAAAGATTTATATATACTGATAATAATTTTATAAAATTGCATAATACGGCGACATGTACTCAAAAGTCCTTGTGAAGCTATAGTGTCGAGAAATTTATCATTACAAATATTTTAGTTTAAAAACATTTTATCTTTTAACAAAATCCTTTCTTAAAGACAACAAAATATTGTTCATTATGTCGCTTAAAATATGTTTATTAAATTTGTTAACTTATTTATAATCAAAGACTATATTTTGTAATAATAAATAAACGATTTATTCTGGTAACGAGTCATTTTCCATATACAATTTCCCAATAATTTAATCTAATTCATGTGCTATTTCTTACATAAAAGCTTATTTTTTTTACAAACCTATAATACATTTGAGAAGTTGTAAGATTTAATCAACATAAAATTATCCGTAACATACGTTTACATTGAGAAAAATTTTAATTTTTATCGCAGTAATAAAAGACTTTAAATTGAATATGTAAAAAGATTTAGAATATTACAAAAGGTAACATATAATGTTGACGATGTTTCTCTTTATTAATCCTGAATTTTAGTAATTCATTAGATGACAGTTTCAATAATCTTTTCAAGTTCTTTAATTCTAAAA
>NW_011948436.1:3015773-3040846 GCF_000503995.2 Ceratosolen solmsi marchali | reverse complement strand
CTATTTTAGGTTATTATATTATGTTTTATATGTTTTTTTTTTTATTAACTTAGTCATAAAAACTAGTTATACTATTTTTTTTCATTTTTCTGTCAAAAATATCATACTTTTTCTAAATATTAAGGGAATTATGAAAATAAATATTCTCAGAATTTTCAAGATGTAATTTTAATCCTTTATAGCAATGAATCATTTTTACTATGCAAACCAATAATAATATTTTATTCGTAGGACTTTGTATTAGCGTAGTTAAAAAGGCTTTTACTATAATTATTTTTATTTAATAATATTTGATTGAGAAATTGCATTCATACATCATTTCTTTTATTTAAGAATTGAAAATAATGACATATTCCATTTTCAATGGATATTATGAACTCTGCTAAATTGCTAAACTTCTCTTCTCCGTGCATAATTTTCTTCACGTTTTTTTTTTTTTTTTTTTTGCATTAATATATTATTAAGCTTATCAGGAAAAGGAAAAATGTTTGTTTTTCGTATTGCGTTTGTGTTGCGCTTTACGTTTCTTTCGTATTTTAAACTAAATATATATATATATATATATATATGAATTTGCATTAATATAAACAAATAATATTATACGTCTAATGTGGTCCTCATATTTCATAACACCATTGCTTAATATTGGTTTTCAAATTTCAAATCTTATCTAAACAAACCTTTCAACCTCATACTAAATAAAAATACAAATAACTACTAACCATTACTTTATAATAACATGTTATATATAAATATGATACATTATAAAAGTTTAATTATCGTAATCTTTAAAAATAGTAAGCAATATTGATAATTAGAATGAATATATATTAAGCCTCTCTGTCTACTGCTCCTAATAAATGCCTTTCCTTTAATAATAGACGTTTTATCACTTTATAGGCTGATTTATAGTCTCATTGATTCCATTATATTGACTGAGTAATTGTACATTGAACTGAAGATCTAAATAGCTAGTTTCAATACATCTTATTATAGCCAATAGTAATTTTTCTATAAATTTTATTTAACAGTGTAAGAGTCAAAGCTGATGTTGTGGTATTTTGAGAGAATATATGAATGAAATTAATTAAATCAATAATCTACTACATTTTAGATAAAAAATATATTTTAAATGTCACATAATAAGATTTTTTATCTAAATATTTTGATTTTTACAAATGACAATATATGTAATTAATGTCAAACGGAAAATTTACATACAAATAGATAAATTTCCTATGTTTTCTACAAGCAGAAATGGTAAGCCATAATATTTTAATGGAATACTAAAATCAACGAATTTTTAGATTAAATTATATAATATTAAAAATTCTGCTTATAATAAATAAGTATTATATCGAGTATGGCGGATAAATAAAGTAGACATTCTATTTTTATTCAGTGTAGGGTAGGGTCACCGTTTATTTCAAATATGTCGTCGGATTTACATAACTCAAAATGACAAATCCAGCACGATTCGTATTAAAAATCATATTTTATGGACATTTAATGAAAATGTATGAATAGTTTTCGAGGTCGTTCATTTTCAGCACAAGGCTGAATTTACGAAATTGTATAAATCGAGCATCTAAACTTGAAATTCATCAAAATTCCGAACAAAAAAAAAACAAAAACAAAAACAAAACAAAAAAATAATTATTATATTTTTATACAACTCAATAATGATATTTTTGCATCTAGCTATATATAATAGAGAGTATAAACTCTTTAAATTCCAATTTCAATATTTGCAATCTAAGAAATTTGCTAATATTTTTCAAATTAATTATAATTAGGTATTATATCTATATTTCAACAGTAGTTATTAATTGTAATTAATTACATGACTTGTAAATAAGTATTATATCTATGTGTAATAAGTATCGTTTATTTATAGTTGTTTATTATGTTAATAATGTTTATTAACATTGAAGAAGCAAAATTATTTTATAAATCACTTTAATACGTGTAAGCGCGTGGGATTTATAATGTGTAGTTAAATAGATACAAAAATATTTTTTTGAAGGTTTCACTATTTTATAATATTGATTACATGATCAATCTACTGGCATAACTTTCTATTCAATTACATTGATCGTAGATTATTTTACAGAATTATAACAAAAAAAAATAGCATGTTTACATAAATTTACTTGTCAGATATTGGAGATGATATTGAATTTTTTTTCTTCGCACAAAATATGCAACTTTTATTAATAAAATAGCCGTAACCATTTATTATGCTTATAAAGATCAATTAGAAATATTTTTATAAATAGTAATATTGCAATCTCCTGAAGATTTTAATCGCGATGCCACGTCAGTTCATTCTAATTAATGCAAAGACATTTGTGACATTATCAATAGAAATGTAAAATAAGAATATTCTATTTAATTTCTAATGAAATATTGTTGAATTTTTATCTCAAATACTTATAGTATATAATATGCCCAATCAAAAAAATATTATAAATTTAGTTAAATAATTTACTAATGGTAAATATACATGTAAAGATGTTTTAAAAGTAAAATTCTACGTTATTATTGTTATTGCAAAAATTATATTTAATTTTCTACAATCAATTGTCAATGAGAATTAGATTTTTCGTAAATTCATAACATTCTGATAGTTCGACGTTTCAAGCAGGGAGTATTAAACATTTGTATAATAATAAAAAGACTTAAGCACGTTTGCAAAATCACTTTTCTTTCTTTTTTTTCTTTCTTTTTTTTTATTTCAAGTGAAGTGATTCAACGAGTATCATCCCCAGCTTTATTACATTAGAATTACATTATCAAATGTTAATCGTACATTTGCATTATCAGCAAATACTTCAGATCCATGGAAAAGGTATAATGGTGCAATTGTTCTGCAATGTCGAAAAAAAAACGACATCTGAAAATAAGGATGAGGATAGAGCTGTCCGAGAATCTTCTGGCCTAATAAACGAGCTAATCGACCAACGATTATTCTGCGCGATACAAGTCGACTGGCGACAACTGGCAGTGTCGATCACAAACAAGTTTCTTCGACTCTTCATTCCCTCGCACTTTTATCCACGCATTACGTAAATAGAGGACGGGCGATGGGGTCGAGCGCGCGGGGGTCAGAGGCTCGGTGACTTTTAACGAGCAATCTGTACGTGAATTACTCAATGGGTTCTTAAGTCACAGCTGATCGTTATCGGCGCAATAAATCAATTGGTCGTGGAAATAATTTGTTCCTTTATTTTCTTTTCTTTATCATGACGATATAAGAAAATTCTAGGCTTTGGGCAATTAAGAAATAAGATTATATATCTGGACGATGCGTCGCTCGCATCATAGGCTGCGTCATCGTTACTGTTTTTATGTTCCGTTACGACTCTGAAAATGGTATTATAAAAGTTCGTCAAACCCTCTGTTGTGTGTGTGTGTGTGTGTGTGTGTGTGTGTGTGTGTGTGTTTTTGTGTGTTTGTGTGTGTGTTTGTGTGTGTGTGTGTGTGTGTAAGTGAATTTGCTTTTAATGCCCTTTTACCCACCTACGTAAGATAATTATGAACAAAACATTTTTTCATTTTTAAATGAATTTTAAGCGTAGCTCCATAAACATTTCGTACGTGAAAAGAATATATGAAATATATTGAGTACATTGTTACAATTATGCTTTATGGTTATATTACTATGAGTTTTTAGTCGTACGGTTGTCAATCGTTTTATATATCAATTTTATAAAGATTCCAAAAACATTGAAAACCGCTTGAAATTTTCTTACACTTGCTTCATCTAATGTTTTAATACAAAATTTTAAATAAAATAACTATAACTTTATAAACATTTACATATTATAGAATATTATGGCAATTGTGATCGATAATATCGAATCATTTCACTGCAACAATGAATGTGTATCAAATCCAAACAGCGAATACTACTTTATTCTAATACTTTACAATTAATATATATATTATAACATCAAAATTATATTAATCGATGGTTAAAATATATATATTTATAAGAACTATGTATTCATACGATATATTTCATCGATAAAAATCATAAATTTTTCGAGAGAGCTAAATTAATTTTCATGATAATACATAATGAGTTCAAAAATTTGTTTCATTAAATTATTGTTTTCTCAAAATTTTTTTTCCATTTACAAGATAGCTACATTCGAGATTTTATATCGAAATTGAAATTACAAATTGTAAGCATTGGGTGAAAATTACGTCTATCCGAAATAATGAAATTTTAATTATACAAGTGAGAAAAAAAATATGAATTGATTTTATTCACATTTACTTTCATTCTATTAATGTCGAAATAAAAAGAAATTATATCTTTTTTTTCCATTCTCTATAGAAAAAAAAATTTTTTTTCCATACAGAAATCTATCGACTGATGATCAATTTACATGTATGCAACTTTACAAATTGCCTTCGAAAACGAAACTTATCGATTTCATGAAATAAATTAATCTACATCAACGACTGTTCACCTTATAAAAATCGATGTCTTTATGTAATGCGACAATCATCACTATCGGAGTGATTATTGAAAAATAAGTTTGCTGCAAACAATATGTAGAATTTATAACATTACGAATTACGATTGCGTAATTTCGATGAAAGAAGTGTTTTGTGGGAAACCAAAAATGCTATTATTTCTTTATGCACGCGAAAAATGGATCTTGAATTTTATTAGATTATTACACAGCGCTAGCGACAAATTTTCAAAAAAATTCACCAAGTATGCAGACTCCTTGGAGTTTAATGGAATGATGGATATGAAACATTGCCGAAAGCAATCCATTTATAATCGTCCAGTTGATCTTCCACAAGCGCGATTGAGTCTTCGCGCAGCCCAACGATTAAATCTCCCCAGTCATCCATTTGTTAATTAAGCCGCAAAAAAGTTAAAGAGAAAACCCCCTCCTTCACTCCCTCGCCACCTCTCTGCACTGTCATCGTGTTCATCAATATATAATTACCACGGGCGCGGAGCCGCGACACACAAAACGGAGAAAGTCGCCTACGACGAATTCGCCGGGGGCTTCGCTTTGCACGCCTAAGCCATGCATCGTCGTTCAAAATTAGCTCTTCCTTGTCGATGCTGCATTTGCGTCATTCCGATGTATGTCCGCGACCTTTCGAAATCCTTTCTACGCTCCACCGTTGAGGCTATTACGTCTTGGCTACGAATCGATAGGCCGATGTTCTACGAACACTAATCCAATGGACAATTAGGCGAAAACGAGCATTTTCGAGTACTCTCGGCCACACCACACCTTCTTCATTTCTAATTCTCTTTCTCGTACTTTAGTGACGATTACGGCTTGCGTGAGAGTTGATTGAGATGGACTGAAAATTGGTCGAGCGCGACGTTTTAAGCAATCCATTGCCAATCCTTTTAAGTAGTTTTAAGCGTGAATTCTCCTTAATAATGGTTTCCATCTAAGAATCGACCTCAAAATATTGTCAAAATTACTTTAAACTGTCATTCTTATTTAATGACAAAGATATTTTACTGTCTTTTTCTTGTGTGTATTATTAATCGAATAAGCACATGGCAATTTTGATAAGAAATCATATTCGCAATAGTAATAAATTTGTAATTATTAAAGCAAATTTATGAGGTTTCGATGGATATTCTTATTTTTGTAGATGATTTTTCTTTCATACCTATTTTCCTGTTATTACTTGATAAATATGTATAAATTTTGTCAGGGTGGGTCGTTAGTTAGTTAGTTAGTTAGTTAGCAATGGTCGTGGAAAATTAAGCACATTTGTAAGATTCAATGAGCAATAAATAAACTAATATCCACCGACTATCAAAAGATTAAGAAAAATTTCAACTTTCAACTTCGCGATTAAATCTGCTTACTCGTTCGAATACTTTATTTTTCAGTCGCACAATCGTCTCGGTACATTCATTTAAAGCGATGAAACACAATATTTATTTATACAAGTAAATTATATATTTTGGCCATATTGCATTATTTATCGTTAAAGAACAAACAGATTTTATTTCTTAGACAACTTCAATTATCCAAATCTTTTAAGAAGCTAACGAGAACCGAATACTAATTATTTCGCTTTTAAGATAAAGAATTATCATCTTTATCCATTTACATTAAGAACCTTAAATTTGTGCGACATGCTTATGCCAACAATCTACAATATCAATCTGCAATTAATAATCTTTTATTTCAATATAATCGTCATTGCTCTACCTTGACGTTTGTAATCCCACGTGGGATTGCGAAAGAGATAAAAACACCATTGTCGAACCATAGATACGTAAGCAGAAAGTTCACCTTCAAAAAACTCCAGTATCAGATAACATAAAAGTTCAAGAGATGAAAAAATAAAAAATGTTTTTTAAGCGCTCACGATCCACATATACATTATATATATATATATATATAAATATTTTTTTCGATACAAATTGATTATGTAGTTCCATTATTTTAGCAGAGTCTATTATAATCTTTATGATTTATTCAATTTTCAGGACTTAATCAACTTTAAACAAACTTTATAATTTATGCAATTTAAGCGTCGAGTAAATAAGAAAAAAATTTTCTTCTACAATATATCTTAGAAAATAATATTTGCTTTGTATCAAGAAATACCAAAATCATTTGTTTTCTTAGCCTATAATTCTATATTAAGGATGATAGGCATTAATAACAATTTGTTATAATTATTACTTACACACGAGCGTGTAGATCCGTCGACTGATTAATAAAGTTTGCGTAAATGTGCCACGCGTTTAGTAAAGTTTGCTGATTGCAAATGTGTGTTTAATTATTGGCTCTTTATTAATGATGTTCATTCATCTTAATTTCACAAATAAATAATGTATTTTTTGCATTTGCGTTGTATGCGCATGCGCGCTCTTAAATATTTATTATTAAATATGAAATAAATTTCATACCTATGCATGAAATAGTAGCACTTCAATTCCAACCATTTATGCTATGTGGCAATTAAAAATTTTTAGTTTTTATTTGTAATAGGTAAAAGCCATTACGTATATTAAAGTGTAAATCAGATTAAACATAGCGTTGCATATAAAAACCTTTTAAGCTTTTATTTGCGTAACGAGACTTCTTGTTGACAACATATAAAACCTTTATTTTATACATAAAATGGCGATAACTATGATTTATTATTATAATATAACGCCATAGAATATGTCTCTTATTTATAATAATTCTTTTATCTTTGATTTGTTTCGATAAATAGTACTACCGCCTTTTTATTTATTGTGTTTTAAATTACGAGTATTATTCCATTACTGAATAATGCGAATACTTAACCAAACATCATAATTTGTTATTGAAATAAAGACATCATCGAATACACAATAAAGTAAGCACAAATAGATACAGCAAAACAAGTTGGACAGATAGGCAGCTTTACGATTTATTATCGTACAATTTTTCACGTACACGCGGCACAATTACATCCTTTTCCCGAAGTTCTACGAATTTCAATAAAATCCATTCGATAAATCTTGCATCTTATTTATGCACAGTTAAAAATACCTGAGTTTATCGATTCTTAGAAAAGCTTCCTTATGCTAAATTATTGTTATTATTTGCGTGCCACTGCACGCAGGGACGCCTGTGTATGTGCCACGCATTAACCGCACTTGCGCAACCGGTTGCCCCTTCGTAAGGCGCAGGCGCTTCGTATGGTTATGAACGATGGCATATCGACATTTTGATTATCGCCATATGCCAAATTATCAACCGCTCGTTCGAATTATAAGAAAATACTAACAGCTATCTATCTACCTTCATACTCTCCAAACTTCACATTCAAGCCATTGTTGAATAATATTCAACTTTCAATATTGGAATAATGCACTTTTTAAATTACGTACTGTTGGCACGTTTGTTTGTACTAAGCTAAAATATTATCAATTATTGATTTCATATTTTCTTCCCTCACTATATTCTAATCTCAATTATACATTCAATATTGTATTTAGATTAATCGTTCCGCTTTCATTTTTTTTTTTTTTTTTTTTTTTTTTTTTTTTTTTTTTTATAATAAGGATGTATTTTCGCGAGTACATCAAAATATAACTCAATTAAAAATTGTAAAAAAATTCGAATGTGAAGGTAAAAATTTACGATGGAAAGTTACTTTATTTTCAATGGTAATGAATTACGATAATAATAATAAAATTATAACAAAGTATATTATTGTGATTATAATTTATAACATGTCTTAGTGCATACACGAATTTCGAATATATAAATTCTTGAAATAGTGATTTTTTTTTTTACCGTGTATTCAAAAATGAATCTCCTAATAATAAATGTAAAAGTATGCTCATTTTATTGGAACATAAAAGCATTGTATGTAAATTGAAGACTATTGCTTTGTTGTCACAAGTTTAAAAGTGTAAAAAAATAATCTGTGCGCATTAAGCTTTGTATGCGCCCAAGTCTTATACAAATATTAGTTGATATGGATTGGAAATTAAGATTTTGCTAATTTTTGTCAATCAGCTTTCGTAGATACTTATAGTATATTTCATATTTTGAAATAAGTATAAGTATAATTATCGTAATTAAAAATATTGTTTTTTTTTTTGTGTTTAGAAAATATAAATAAACATTTTGCCAGAGATTTTTTTTTTTTAGCCTTCAACTGTAGATAATTATTATAGTTGTAATGATTATAATAGTACATTTAATTTTATCATATAATCTAAATTATTTAAAAGGATGAATGTGCATTTAGAAAATCGTGGAAGTAATCTATTTACTCGTAAGGTTGTAAACGTTTTAATAAAATACTTCATAGCCTTTAGCTATTAGTGACGTCTTATATAATATTTCTACTAAAAAAAACGAAGAAATCTATGTTTTTTTAAAGGATATATTTGTAATTAATATTATTTCTCGACTGTATTATGATTTCGAAATGGTATATAAAAATGTTTTATTCTTTCAACATTAAAATGTATCGTCAATAATATTCTTTATTTTTTAAATGTTTTGATGATTCATGATTTAACATCGAACATTTAAATATCATCAATTTAAATATAATTCAAATGAAATTAGGACATCCTA
Organism: Ceratosolen solmsi marchali; assembly: GCF_000503995.2. NCBI lineage: Eukaryota > Metazoa > Arthropoda > Insecta > Hymenoptera > Agaonidae > Ceratosolen > Ceratosolen solmsi. The sequence continues at coordinate 3,031,766 of NW_011948436.1, read as the reverse complement.
TATAAATCAATTACAATTTAACGGAATAATTATAATAGCTCAATTAATTTAATAGTAATCAATTATTGAATATTAAATGATAAATACAATTATTATAAAATGTACGATAAAAAATATTAAAGGACTAAAATCATTAAATTTCTCTGTATTTTGGAATTTCTAATTAATTATAATGATGCACATGTATTAAATGGTTTTTTTTTTCTTTTCTTTTTTTAATTTTGAATGTATTAAATTTTAATACAATTTTTATTAAAAATATTAAATATTACACAATGAATCAGATGGTTGAAAATTTCAGTCCAGTATTATTAAAAATTCTAGTGAATGGTATCGAAATTTATTTCTCACTTACGCGTTCATTTTACGGTCCGTCAATTTATGACAAAATACTTTTTGTAAACACATGTACATGCATATGTAAGTCATAGTTATCAGAATAATAAAATTTATGCAACATAAAATTGTGAAAATGAAGGAAAAGTATCACTTCAGAATTTCCAATGAGATGATAAAACTTTTGTAACACAATGGTAAATAAATATAATATTGAGCCACAATTAAAAATCGATAATATTTCTCTGTTTGATAAGAAAAATTGTAGATGGGCATGTTCGAGCACACGCGTTCCATTGACTTTGCTCAAGTCCAACAGGTGTACACGTTAAACAATAATTTACTTTGAAACGTTCAAATGTTAAGATGTAAGCACTATAGGAAGTTAATTTAAGTTTGTCTTGTAGGACATAATACCTTAACAATTATTTTCAAATGTAAATGAAAAATTTAGCAGGACAAATAAGCGTGCGCACAATTATAAAAGCTAGCGATAAATATTTATCTTATACAAGACTAATGTTTCTTCTTAGCACATCTGTGTTGTCGCGTCAAAGAACAAAATTTCAGAGAAGCTATTAAAATATGTCACAATACCCCCGCAATAAAAACTCTTCTCCGCGTCTCAGCTGCAATGTCCATAACAGCGTGCGTCTTTATTTATCATAATTTTCCCATTTATACCGTAGATGCTCAGAAATCGAGACAAGCAATCCTAAATCCGTGTGTGAGATTGATGGCGCCATTCGCAGTGATAGAAGAGCAAAAGAATTATTTACACAAGTTGTGGATTTTCTGTTGGGTTGACGGAGTATGGATAACCGGTTTGCTTAGGTCTAGCTTTTGGCGATAATTTATGTCAAATACGCTCGATCGCAAAATTGAGAGGAACGCGATGATGATATTATATTTATTTCTATATCCCTCTTTATCTAACCATGCAATAATAACGACGAAGAATATTAACTCCCCTATCGATCGTACATTATCGTAATGTAGCGGTTACACTAATGTCAACGTACATTAAATCTCGAGATTGTCAGTACAATAAATCTTACTTTAATCCAATATGAAGCTCTAACAAATTATTATTTTTATTTATTTATTTTTTTTTTTTTTTTTTTTTTTTTTTTTTTTTTTTTTTTTTTGTATCCTCTCCCCTCCCCCTATATTTCAGTGAAGGAATATAATAAACGATTAGCTTTATCTATAAAATTGAGAATGTCGTTATTTTTAATACTTACTTCAATTTTCATGTTTTAAAGTTCTTTTTTTATACAATTATGAATTAATTGCAACGTATTTAAATCGATAAGATATTATATGTAATATCAGTTTATAATGTACTGTAAAAAAATAATTTGTATATAAGACTTAGGACTCAATGGTAATTATGAAAACCTTACTTGCTTCTCGATTAACATAAATATGAGGTAAAATCGATTATTATATAGTGCATTACTCGTTTGTTTAACTATGTAAATTGAAATCGATTTCGAATTTCAGACGTATCGTTATTTGAGCATATTAATTTTATAATATATTTATTATATGTATTACACAAATTTTATATTTATTTTTTCAATAGATTTTATTACAAGTGAAGTAAGTAAAATAAATCCATTTAAAAAGTAAAAATTATAACGATTATTTTGTACATTAATTTAGAATGTTTATGAAGATGATATGATACAAATTCAAATAATATTAACTTAAATTAGAGAAAGGATATTAATTGGAAATCGTTACACTCAAATAATTATATATGTGTTAAGAATTTTCCTATTACTAGTACTTATGCATATTTGGCGATTGGTCAATATTTTGATGAAATAATCTTTCCTACACATTTAAAGCCAATAACCCTATAGAAGAACGCATTTTTGAATTTATATAAAATATTTTATGCATCCCTTATATGTCAGTGCATGTTAATTATTGAAGTATATTACAACATTTATATTTGCTTGTCAACATAAAACATAATGATGTGGTACATGTTTAGAACCTCAACTGTGTATGAATTTGTTAAAATTTTGGCATCCATTATGTTTATGGCTTATGTATTCCGTTAGGTAGTAAGACTTGTAGAAGATTTCGAAAATAAGTAAAATAGGTAAGACGGCGATAAAACGCGAATGATTAACGGCAGCGTAGCTAATATGGGAAAACAAAGGAAAGTGTAATTATGTGTTTTTCGTCGGCGATGTAGAATAGTTAATCATTGGGATTAGAAGTAAATGGTTAAAGAATTCCTTTTTCTCGCCTAATTACAAGATATCATCGCATCAGTTTTAAATAGGCTTAAATCATTGAATAAAGGCAAATTTTTCAATTTTTTCAATATTTTTCAATATTTCTTTAATTTTTTTCTAGAACATTTTCTAAGCATTTAGCCAATAACTAAACATCTATACTATTTATCTGTCGTTGTTGAGTTCAATCATTGTTGAGTAACGGTTTTTGCTTTCTCGATAACGGAGTAAAATACCTTTTCTAAATAACTTAAGAACATAGTCTCTAGTCTAATTATTTGACAGTACAACCAACCGAGATTTATTATATAAAAAATTATGTAGATATATTTACTAAACTGAGATTTTTTGATTGTTCAATTGTTCACAAATATACATTTTCCATTGTTCTATTGTTTCAAAAGAAATATGCTCTAATCGACGAGGAGTTGTAAGCAGTCTTGAACGATTTATTTCATCGAATTCTCAGTTTAGATTGAAATATTTTTTTCGTATTCCTTCATTACAATTGTTCCATATTTAAGGAATATAAGTGTATATTAATATTAATCGTGTAAATAATATAATTCTTTTTGCGTTTTAGTACATTATTTTAACATCTTATTACTTTATAATTTAGAAATGTTTTCGTAAATAATCGTAAATAAGATTTAATTGTATGGAATTAAAATTTTAATTCTTAATTTAAATTCGATGTAATCGATACAATAATCATTATTCGTATTACTTTTTTCTCATTCATATTTTTATAATAAATTTACTTTATCTTATGTTTCCACAGATAATGCCATATAAAATTAATTGTACAAATATCGAATACGTAAACTGTTACGAATGAAATTATAATCATAATTATATATTTCATCAGCTATTTGAAAAATGATTTTAGTCGATTATTAAACATATAATTAAAATAATTAAGTATTAGTACAATGTTTTAAAAAATCATTTTACTTGAGACACAAATTTAAAGGGATAAACAATTATAATTATATATTACTCCATAAGAACTTTATCTATCTCTCTTTTATCAAAATCATAAGCACAGTCAATTATAATGAAACTTTTTATAAATACAATTATTTGCATTGAAAATTTTCAAATTATTCTAACAATTATTTCAGATATCAAAAATATTTTAATAATATCATGTTTCTGAAAATTATTTTCATAATTGTATTGTTTTCAATCATCATGGCCTCAAGCGTAATCCATTTAATATCGTTAATCTGGGTTAAATGCAAATTCTTATATCGAATGCTTTATGCTTAATTTATTGTAATGCTCGAAGGATATTATTTATAATTAAATTATAGTAAAGAATATTGGAAAAGAATGTTTAATAATTCTAATGATCAACGATTGTACATACATAATTACATAATTCATAATTAAAAATTTAATACGCATATAATTATAATTTGCGATTAATATTGATTTACGAGTGACAATACGCCTTAAGAGTTATAGAAGTACTAATTAATATAATTGTTTATCCGAATATACTATGACAATTATATCTAGCAATTTGCCATTTTCAGCGATCCAAAAATTAAGAAATCCGTGAATGAGTAAATGCGATGGTAGCAAGGGCTTAAAAATATTTTATATTCATCGACATGTGTATTCGATAATATAATCCATGAGCATGTACTCTAAGACGATATTATATTTTCTTGATTAGTATGTGTGCGCGTGTGTGTAATTATAAGTTTATATATACAATTGTAAGTTGTGAAATGTGAGAGCAATGTTTTGAAGATGAAATAACGTCGTCAACTCGTAGGTGCTTAATAATATCGCTTTCTCAAACTGAATTGCTGAATCTTCACTTCTGTTACTGTTAATTATGTAAAGTATATTATTTACTGATAACATTTGATTTTGGGATACTAAAAACAAGACTTTACTTATTCAATAATTAGAATTTAGAGTGGCTAAACCACTCAACTAATTCTTATAACAAGAGAAGTATATCTGCTTCATAAGTGAATAATTTAAATTTCGATTTTCAGAAAATTTATCTAACCATCGAAGTATTTACATGAAAATTTAAAGAGCAAAGCGCAGTAACAAGATTCTTCGTGCAAGAGTCTTCGTATGTCAAGCACAAACACAGATGCAAATGCTACCCAAATAATACTTTCTATATTATATGTCCTTTGAGTATGTGAATGATGTAGAATCCTCACTTATATAAGTTATGCGATTGCCAATTTGTTATCACAAATTCCTCTTTAGTACTTGATGTCTTGAGTCGAATAAGCATCGAAAATCATTTATAAATCATTTTACATACGCATTAATTATAATTAAAATTAAGATTGGTATATTAAAGGGAAAGGGACTTTTTTTTTATGCTATTGTGATCTCATAAATATTTTTTTTTTTTAATTTTCAAATTATAATATAGAACCACAATATTCTCTTTCGAGACAAAAAGCTAATATACTTACGTTTTTATAAAAGAAAAGTACGATTTAATTAATTTGCTATTATTTTATTTCTTGAATTTTATTCGTGAAATTATAGAGAATACAAATTTATATAAATGTTAGATATATTTTTCATTTAAATTTATAGAATATTTTCAAATATAATAATAAAAGTTTTATTTTAATATGGAAATTATTTTTTATTTCTATTTTATAGAATTATTCTTGTAATATGTGTATTTATTTATATATTTATATTCTATCTTAGATATGTATGTAAGCATGTATTGTTATATAAAACAAATTGTGAAATTCATTTAATTTAAATAATAATTATATTCGATTAAAATATCTCTCATTTACAAGTATGAATGTATATTATTAAATAATTTTTAATTTTTTACACCTTAATATCGTACTACTTTTTCGTTCGTGTTAACATTTATTAATATTTAATTTAATCTTATATGGTTAAAATATACATATCAAGAAAAAAAAATTTATCGAAAACGTTTACTCAATATTAATATTCCCATTAATTATTTTTTTTCATTCAAAGTAATTTTTAATTATAGAAAAATTATACTATTTTTTCCTAACATTTCGTTAATTTAAATTTACTTAATTCATATATGCTTTGTTATTTTATATTATTTTCATATTATAATTGAGAAGGACAAATTAACAATTAGTAATATATCTGTTTATATTGTTTATTAAGTAAAGTTATTATGTTATTAGTGTTAAATGTTCATTATTATATGTATCTGAATCAAATAATCCGTTAAACAATCCTGTTACAAATTACAATGTACTTATGACAACTGAATTTTCATAAAAGTTGTTTTATATTACACAATTCAATGATTAATAATATTATTAATAATATATTTGTGTTGTTTGTTTTAACTTTAAGACTTTTACGTAATGTGTTGTTATTAATTAATGTCTTATTTTTTAATGTTTTAAAATTAGTGTTAAAAATAGTGTATTCTAATCGTCCGACTTTAGAGGAAGACAGTAGCTATTTGACATTCAGAAATTTTTCACGGATTTGAATGTTTTCAATATTATTGCCCGTTAATTACCAGAATTACATTGTATATTTAACTATTAAAAATGTGGAATTCGTGATCACTTGTAGATAATTAAGAAAAAGTACAACAATGAGGCGGCGAATTTGTCGAGTAAAGATCGATCCAGCAATAGTTGTAGCTAATTGTCACTGTTAGTGTAGCTGCCAACTCACATCGTACAAAAAGATAGAGAAACCGAGCGATAGAGAGAGACAGAGAGAGAGAGAGAGATTGAGAGAGAGATTGAGAGAGAGAGAGAGAGAGGGAGAGAGAGATTGAGAGAGTGAATTGGAGGGAGCGAAAAAGAGCGAGATAATATCGTGGAATTTGCGGGCTAGAGAAGAATTGCGCATCGCTACCGAAGATTGTCGCAAGAATAGTACACGAATCGCTACCCTTTGTCTGTATTAGTATTCAGCACAATGGTATCTCCTTGTTGCATTTAGGATGCTCTAACATTGTACCTGTGCATGGTATCATTTTTTAACTCTGTTTTTAAGTAGGTCGCGCGATTATGTAGCGTCCTGAGCATTTGGATAAACAATTGCTAATTTCATGGTTTCGACGTATGAATAAATTATCGCCACGGGACATTAATTATTATTTTATTAACTTATGATTATAATTCCTTTTTACTTATGCGTCTTACTTAATTATTATATACTTTTATCGTGAAGTTTTGAAAGGTTTTTTTCTTTTTATTATTATTATTATTATTATTATTATTATTATTATTATTATTATTATCATCATCATCATCATCATCATCATCATCATCATCATCATCATCATCATCATCATCATCATCATCATCATCATCATCATCATCATCATCATCATCATCATCATCATCATCATCATCATCATCATCATCATCATTATTATTATCATCATCATCATTATTATTATTATTATTAAGCATCGAAACAGAATTTAATCACGCTAATGCGCGAGTCCGGTCTTTTTATTCGATGCAACATGTTAATCGACTTATGAAATAAATCTTGTATTGACGGATGCAAAAATCATGATTGTCACTAAAGGGTAATAATTTCAAATACACGATGAGTATTTATAATTGAGCAAACGATTAATAGCCACTGGCAGTCCCGACGAAAGAATCGGAAATCGCTCGATCGAGCTTTCTTTAAACCAAGTCGCTTTTATCGCTCTTTATTAACAAAGCCATTGACTACACTACTTACCTACAAATTCCAAAACTTAATAAAACTTGATAATCTCGCGACCGCCCAACCCTTTTTCACGCGTTTCTCATTCACACCAAGAGGCCGAAGAACTCCTCGCTGACCCGGTCGAGTCCGCGGAAATGTTTCGTGTCAAGGCCGCCTGGAGCGTGCCCCAGACTATCGCTCGCCAATGACTTGATCGACTTGTTCCCTATTGGAAGGTGAGAGAGGATGGCGAATTAGAGAAACGGGAGTGAGCGACAGGACTCGTCGTTAGTTAATGCTTGGCGCACCGAATCAACGACACGTGCTCTGCTCAATGCGATATCCCAGAGGCTTTTCAACGAAGACTGTTTGAGCTTTTGTTTCAGTTTATCCTTATAATGGGAATTTGATAAATTGAGGATAAATCATACTGATTAATAGTGGAAATTTATTAGCGGGGATGTAAAGTATCCGATGACACGCGGATTACTTAACCGGCGATCTATCTATTACCGAACGGCTTCAATATTTATCCACTCAATCGCAATCACTAAATATTAAGTAAATACTACAATAATGTTAAAATTTGTGTAAAAATGTGAATACTTGGCGAAAAATAATAAATAATGGCTGGTAGCTACGTAATTACGTAAGAGAAAGTAGTCTTTAAGCGATAATACGCTTTAAATAACAAAATTAATGTACGTTCTTAAGTATTAGACGCAGCTCGGCTTTTTCATATATTATAAGCTAGTTGTGAATTTTTATATCATAAAAGAGTTATTATGTATAAATATTAGTCTTTAATTTTCATTTAAGATATTTTAATAATACTGTAAAATCTTTGGATACGAGTAATAAGCAAAGAATTAATTAAAGGCGCTTTTAAGAAAGACACACGGCTGCTTAGGTGTGCAGTTTTACGAAGATTGGATAATGTTGGCGTGCACATAAGTAGTATGACAAAATAAATTTCCTAATTTATATTAAATTTTTATTATAGTAATATTTTTAATTTATACAACTCTATAATACACTGCGGCATTAATGAAATAACCTATATAGGGGAAGTATAAAATTATATAAAGGATGAATTATTTGGGACTGGGATGGTATTAAGTATTGTCAGGTATGCCGTAAAAAGAATGAAATGTGTGTTTCATTGGTTAAAACGAAGAGAATATGTGCATTAATAAAACGATTTTTGTATAATAAAATTTTATGGTCAAATTACAATATCATATAAAATCGCAGTTATCGTCGAATTGCAATCACAGTTTGAATATTATTTTTATCTATGTAAACACATAATTGATATAAATAAAAAATTATTTTGATATCTAAATTAAGATATTGGTATGTATAAAAAAAATTTATATTTGTACTTCATCGAAAAACAAAAATTATTATTTACAAACGCAGTAAATTTTCAAATTTCTTCTAAATAATAAAAATTATGTATATATATATAAGAGAAATAGAGTCTTCTTTCAATATTTAGTTTTTATGGATATTTTTTATTTGTTATTTATTGTATTATCTATGAGATATATTTTTTTTTATGAGAATTTGAAAAACATTTTATCAGATATAGATGGGATTCAACAATTTTTAATGTTATATATATATATAATAAATATGATAAAATGTATAATTACTAATAACATGTATAATCGATATATTTCATTTGAAATAATTCTACAATTTCATTAATTACTTACGTTAATTTACGTATTTTTATCAAATATCATTTCTTTGCATTTAAGAATGTAATCGAAATAAATTTTCTTATAATAATTTAATAATATGTTTAGAATCTCTTATAATGCACATAGTAATTTGGACTTTAATTTTGATGAAATATTTTTACACTCCAATTAAACTGGCAAGATTACGCGATAAAAAAAAAAAAAAAAAAAAAAAAAAAAAAAGGAACAAAAAACAAACAATTTGCAAATAACGAGTGGCAAATTATCTTGAGATATGTCGGATTTTAATGAATCTTATCTAAACTCGTTGTGTTTCAATTATTTAAACTTGAAGATGAGCAGGCTGTTTGTTAGGCGAATCATGCAACGTTAAGTGGAAATTCTTGAATTTCTAATAGAATGAATCAGTAAATGGAAAACAGGTAATCTTGGAGAAAATGAAAAATTTTTCATAGCTATAAAAGGGCAACGCTGAAATAAATTAATTATATAAAAATTGAATTTATAAATTTTATGTAATTATCGTTAAAAATTTTTTTTCCTATCCATAGATTAATTAGTCAATACGTTACGAAACTTTTCGTTCCACATATTAACTGGTCAAGTGTCTTTTATCTTTGAATGCCATTATATTAATATCATCGAACATTTATTTATATCTTCATTGCTCCCTGATATGCGCCATTACATAAATGCCTTTTGCTTATAGTTATGCTACATATTCATTATAAAGTGATTATGTTTCAACGAACATTATCCTTATAACAATTTCATTATCAGTTAGAGATAAAATTTATTATCGATTATATTATCGACATTATTGGAATAAAGTAGTCTTATTAAAGCAATACTAAAAATCGAACGATTACATCAAGTTTCATATTTAATTAGATATGATATTTAAAACATTAAATATGCATATGTGTGCATGTGTGTAAGTGCGTAAGTGCGTAAGTGCGTGCGCGCGCGCGTATGTGGGTTTAAATCAATGAAAATAAATTTTTGCACAATAGAAAACTTCCACATCCTATATAATTCAATAATAATGGTCTTCGATCTTTATTTATTTATAATGAATGTATTTATATTTCATTATGTTGAGAATATTGTTTGTGGTAAAAATATTGGGCTTTCTTAATCAGTTTTGTTTTTTTAAAAATAATTTGCATGAATATAAATGACATCTTACAAGTGGATTTTTTATTCCTTTTATATTATTTATATTACTTTGCGTCTTATATTGAGAGTACAATATAGATAATCTGACTACATTATTAAATTTAACTTAACGTATTCAATTGTCAATTGTTTTATTATTAACAAATCAAAATCGGTCGTTTCTTTATCTCTCAATGAAAATAAATTTCACTTAATTATTACATTTTCATTCTGATGTTATAATTTAATTGTTACTTTGTTGTTAACTAGGAAGGCATTCAAATATAAAAGAAGAGGGAAAAAATTGTAAATTTTTTTTTCCCGAACCTAAAGCATCGGAAAAAGTTGGTAAACCGAGTTATTGCGACTTAAAATATAATATTCAATAACTTCAAAAAAAAAAAAAAAAAAAAATGGATTAATCGCGAATGTTAGTTACGGGCAAACTTTGAGTAACATCTTTCTCTTTCTCTTAATTTCTTAACCGAAAGATGCATAATGAACGAAGGAGCGAGTAAATGCAAAGAACCTTTGGCTATCCGTGTGCCGGGGGCTGGAGAGGGGAGGAATACGAGTCCCTCGACAATGAAAGAAAAGAAGAATGGAGCGAGTCGAGCACTGATCGATCCTCGAGACCGGCAAGGACGCATTAATGTCGAATAATCATCGTCGGGCATCGATTGTCGCCTCATGGATGAATAACGCGTGCATTTACAAAGCCATTGACGTTGCGTAAACGCGGAAAAAGCGGCTACTCTTCGTGTGCCGGCCATTGCGCAATAAAGCCGTGAAGAGGCGCGATTTTAACAGCTCGAGGCGAATCGGCTTGAGCAAGCCAAGAATGCCGCCCGATAAATCTCTAATTAATTAGGATGTAATCGAGAAGGCTGATTAAGCGCTTGTGTTTTTTCCTTCATTTCGACCTTTATGATTGCTCGTTGCTTTATTCCCGATGCCGATTTCGCGATTATTTATCACGGCTTCGTCCTCTAATTGTTCGTGGACGTGATCTTGGTCTTTCTTTATGCTTAACACTATTCACGCATCATTTCCTTTCAATGGCATTTCTTTACCTTCAGCTGCGAAATTTCGTGCATTAGTCCGCAAGGGAAACTAGTTGAATTTCGTTACGTATACGTTTACATTTGTATTTAACATTGTTTATAAACAATTAACAATGATAGCCTGACTTGAAAATTATAGCTCACATTCAGTACATTTTAATATGTTTCCAATAGTGCTATTTACACATTATCAGTGACAGAGAATCAGAATGTTAGGCTAACATTCATTTACATACAAAGAGAGCAGTAACAAAAAGTGTAGAAAAAGTCCATTAAATTATAGTGAAAGTCAAGAGGTTCGAGCATTATAATAGATGTACTACGAATTTGATGGAAATTAATGTATGTAATATAGTGTGACAAAGGCTTTTTTATAATTAAAAATAGATTCAATCGTTTATCCAACTTAATAAGCTATTTTTTTTTCATTTTTTTTTTTTTTTTTTTTTTTTTTTTTTTTTTTTTTTTTTTTTTTTTGTCAAGTCATAATCGTAATAAATCCAAGGAAATAATTAAAATCAACCCTCTCTGCAGATGAGTTTTTTTACTTGTTTCACTCGCTCATAATTTCATTGGAATATATTTAACAAAAAGTATATAGAGAATATTCTTTCAGCTGGTATACGATCAAAACTATAATTAATGGCAATTTGCACCTCATTCAAAGGTTACATGTTTCATAGAAATTAATCATCACTCTTAAGTTTTCGCTCATATAAACGAAAAACTAATCTCTCTCTCTCTCTCTCTCTCATTCTCTCTCTCTCTCTCTCTCTCTCTCTCTCTCACTCTCTCACGATAAATCTTTATTAAAACTAAGAGCAGTTGAAGACGGCGAAAATCTGTGGTTCGGAGAAATCTAGTTCGCGGTTGAGTCTCGGCAGATCTGAAAATATATATCTCTTCAATTCAAAGCACATTACTTCACAGCGGGTCAGGCTCACAAATACGTCTTTAAAAGGGTACATGCACGTGTGCATTAACACACGAAGCAACTCACGAATTCTCTCTCACTCGTATTCTCAATTTTTCAGGCCTCGACTAGATTCGACAACGCCTGCAACGGAGGTATGTGTAGTAGGTGTGCTTCTTGCTCGGCGTTACCTTTGCACTCGAGTGTCGTCCTCGTTTCCAATCTCTCTCTCTCTCTCTCTCTCTCTCTCTCTCTCTCTCTCTCTCGTCCTCTTACTGTTGGTGGCGATTCTCATAATTCTTCGCTAGAAGTATACACGCGCGTAGTATCGCGAGTCGAATGTATGTTGCCGTTAACGGCGGCGGGGCGGGAGGAGGAGTATATTCGCGAGCTTTTTACGCTTTCCTCCATCTCGTTTCGACAGCATTTTTTTTTTTTTTTGCTCGGGCATTGGGCAATTCGCGTGCACACATGTAGGTGAATTTGCATTATGCGGGCGGCTCCTTTATTCCATTCTTAAATACTAGGAGACAGTTGATTTGATAATTCACCGAGACAATCATTTTAAATGGTATATTGAAAGGTTGAGGATGGTTAACAACAAAATACACTTATAAAACAAATAGTTTATTTCAATGATAGGAAAATATTTGGAGCATAATTATGAATGAATTGTCATTCTTGATAACAATGAATTTTACTAATATACAGTTTGTATAAGCTTTATTCATACAACTGTATATAAATAATCTTTCTATGTTTGTGAAAAATGAGCTTCGTTTTAATGTCAATAATGTATACTATCAAATAGGATAGACATGAAATAATAAATAAGAACGGACTTAAAGAATCCTTAGTTTTTCAATTAAATAATCAATGTTAGTTAAATGTAATCGATATGAGTATTAATTCTGAAAAAATGTTTATGGGCGAAACAATTAGAAATGGTGAAAGTAATGGAATTGATTTAAAAATATGATGTTGCGCGAATATTAAAAGTACGCATACATCAAATGTTTACTTTATACATTATAATGTAATTGGCTGGGGATAAAAGTTATTTCATAATTTGGCACAATTTGCATTAATTTTCGAAAATTTTAAAACTTTAATTTACAATGAATTGTCTTTGATATAAGCAGTTTTCTCTGATAGCTACGTTAATTATAAACATAAACGTTTCGTAGTAAACTATAAAGAGATTTCTTGCATTCTGAAATTTTAAAGAAAATGCTTTTAGCATTAGGCTGTTCTTAAATATTTCTTAACGTTTGAAAATAATTTTTGTTGGTAATATATCTTGTAATCCTTTTCAAATAAAAAATAATTATATAAAATCTAATAATAAATTCGTTAAATTTTATTAGATTTACTATTAATTTATTCATCATTATCAATACTTTAAGTCATAATTAATGATCTAATATAAGTAAATCAAATGGGAATAGTAATATTGAGAATATATTCAAAGGTTGAAAATATTCTGACTAGAAAATGCATAATAACATTAATGATGAATATTCTTCTAAAGATCTAATCTAAGGTTTCAATAAGAAAAATTTTATTCAGAATCAAGTTTTTATCTATGATGTAATAAATAAATATCGATTGGTTTAAATTTTATTAATAAATGTAAGATATTTATTATATTACACTCTTATGCGACCAACTATAAAATATAATTATACACAAGTTGGTAAAATGCTTTATAATTTGTTTTCTAGAATAAGGACGGTAGAAATTATTATGTTATTAAATTTTATAATTCCAAGTTTTAACATAAAGAATTTTAATTAATTTATTATTATTAATATAATGTATTTTTGAAGCTTCCAATTTAATAATTACAAAATTACAGGCATTATAAAATAAATATATTTCAGGATAGCAGAAGCTCGAATGCCATTTGTATAAAATGAAATTTCATTCGAAAATGTTCGATTGGCGGCAGGGAGGCAGAGGGGATGAGAGGATGACAGTCCTGTAACTTATTATTATACATCAAGTGATGGATAATTTAATTATGAAAAGAACATTGATAAAGTTTTCGAAATAATTCTACGTTTTTATAGCGATACACGAGCACTCGCATAAAAATTATTTCAAAACAAATGCATTCATTAGAATTTCGTTTATTAATGGTTACAAATTTTTTTATAGAAATTTTAGATGTAAAAGGACCTTTTTTTTTTATTCTCAATATTACTTTTCTATTATTTCATGTTAATACGAACATGTGCTAAGGATTGACATGTTCTATTGGAAGCTTTGCATTAGAAATTACGCAATTGCTAATAATAATTTCCATAAAGTACAATAATAAGACGTTACATCCATCTTCGGAAAAACAATTTTTTTTTTTTTTTTTTTTTTATTAATACACTCTATCTGATTTGTCAATGACGCGGAAAAATGTGAAAACGTATTTTTATCTAAACGCATATTTTATATAGAAATATTAGTGTCTTAATTTGTTTTTAATCCTCAACTCCTACCATTACAGTATCATATTTAAATACAATACAATACAGGCATTCTCGTAAGCCAGATTTACCGCAACATTTAACATTATTTAATGAGATTAAATAATAATATTACTTTTGTAGAAAATCGTTTTTAGTAATTTATATAGTGATTGATAGCGATTTTTTGAAATTTAAAAGATATCTGTGCTTATGTCGATAAACACAAATCATTTGAAAGCGAAGCAAAACTAGATACGAGTGCTCGCCAGTTTGTTGCAATGCAATAGAAAAATAGATAAGTACTCGTGTGCACGTTCTCTAACATTACATACATTTTATTTTTATTCGCAAGTATTGTTAGTTTTATTTGTACATCGATATTCTGCTCATTCAATTTATCTAGCTAACTTCATTCGGATCTTTGGTCATTTTTTTCCTTTAACCCTTGGCAAAACATTTGAAATGCTTTTATTAAATACTATTATATCTAATCGATAACTTATAAATATCGAGGCCCCCGCCCCCACACCCACCCATCCTACCAATGAATCTATGTATCTGCGATAATAAATTGCCGTTTTCTCAGCATAGCAATATTCTTCTCAACGTAACAAATCTAATATTGAAGTATAAATGTCAAAGGATGACATTTATGAAGCTTCATGTGATAATCACAATTACGAAAAGAATTAAAATTTACTCGTTGAAGTTATTAGTCTAGCAGATGAGGACTTTAAATATTGCGAAACTTGAAGAGATATTCTACATACCGTAGAACATTGCCGTTCTCTTTCATTCCTATTTGATATATTATACTTGAAATAGACGATAAATCGTAAATCGAATTTCTAGACTATTTTCTAAGCTATTTTCAAAAGGTCGCTAAAGTACCCTACGTTCCAACGTAGCACGAGACGCAAAATTGTACTCGAGGGAGAACTTTGTCACATTATCTCTTATATATAATCGACTGAAATCGAAAATCTCAGGAGCTTGCTTATTAGCAAGAATAACTAGTCGGGGAGACGCGATCGTTCCAATTTCTCGATCGCAGCAATATCTTAGCCCTCGTTGAGCAATTTTATGTAACTAGCATCCCATAAAGGCCGCGCGTCTAAGGCCTCGCTGTCTTCTCCTTTGTCAGCGCACACCACAGCGCATTAAAGCGCATATTCGCGCACGGCGAGCTGCTCCTCCTGATCTTCTCTCCCCCGCGAAAGAGACAGCGAGAGAGACAGCAAGCGCGCGTGTTTGCGCGACCGTGCGTTCGCGTCTGCCGCAGACATAGACATAGATCGAGAGACTGAGAGAGACTGAAGAGAGACCGAGAGAGGGTGGGAGGGAGCGAGAGACGGCGGTGGTGCAACGCGGGGGTGGGGAGGGGAGGGGCTGATGGGGGGGGGGCGGGGG
>NW_011948436.1:2969471-3011971 GCF_000503995.2 Ceratosolen solmsi marchali | reverse complement strand
ATGGTTTGAATTATAACGGCTGATATGTGTCGATAAAAAAAAAAAATAATCGTACGACATAGTAATTTACTTTCTTTTCTACAGACATATATTCTACAAATTAACATAATATATTACTATTACTATTATTATTATTATTATTATTATTATTATTATTATTATTATTATTATTATTATTATTATTATTATTATTACTATTATTATTATTATTGTATACATATGAAATAAATTGTTGCATTCCAAGTGCCATTGATTTATTGCCGATTGCAACCCAATGCCAATTCGAAACTTTCCAGCTGCAACGTCGTATACGCATGAATGGGTTATGAACTTTTGACACCCTTAAACATTTCATCAATTTCGTAAAAATAACTAATATTTTTTTATCACAATTACCGAGTTCGTTTAATTTTAGTTGCTTAAAATAAATACGTGTAATTTATTACAAAATGCATAAGCAAAGCAATTTATAATTCCTAATTCGTATTCGAAATAATTTATAAAAATCTTAATAAATTTCAAAGGCATATTGAAATTTAATAACCAATGAATTATAAAATTAAAAATTTTAAAATCTGAAACCATATAACTTAATTTTGTTTTTTTTTAATTTTGTTACAACGCAATTTTATGTTATTTGCATATAACTCAGTTTCATTTGCTGTTATTTGTAGTGAATTAGTTAATAACAATTAATACTTACCTAATACACATATTATGTTTTTCGTTATTCCAAATGATATGTCACTAAATGTACATCTAATTGTTATAATTTTAATTTACCGTTAATGTCGAATTAATTGAAAAATAATATTTCTAAACAAATTCAAATTAACGGAGAATGAAAAATATTTTTATTTTACAGATTTAGATATTCTTTAATATATACTCTAATATATATTAATCAATAAATTATAAAATATTAATAATAAATTTGTTGTTAAAGCTACTCAGGCAGAAAACGTAATAAAATTTATTTCACCACATTAGAAATAGATGTAAAAATATGCTTAAATTAAATAATAATCAATGTTATATCAACATCAAGAATTCGTTAAGATAATTAATTTTTGCATAAAACTTCATTATATAAAATAATTGGTAATTTTCAAAGAAAGTCTTTGTTACTAAATTTTTCAAAATATATGTTGGTTTTCATATAAATTAGGTAATTACTTAGCATTTGATGAATGCGTTAAATCAATCATTTTCTTGGCAATGATGATGTTCGAGGGACCTCTAATATTTATTTATAATCATACGTAAGTTACTGTACTTAAAAAATTATTACAACATAGTGTAATACCTAATGGCATAAATAATGACCTACCTTAATAATATTATTTATTTGTTATATATCATTTATTATTTTATTTATTAATATTAATAATATTATTATGTATGCGTAGTATGGGTTTCCCGTATTTTTTCATGAAACTTCGTGTTAATAGAGATTACTTGAGTCGAGTAAGGAGTGTTAATAAAAAAAAGTAATGGAGTAAAATAATAAGATCTTTATTATGTGCCACTTTGATGCTTACACTCATTGACATATTTGTCGATGAAAAGCTTTTCTTACAATTTTCTCACTCTTTTGAAACTCTTTAAACAGCCACTGATGTACTCTTGCAATTTTCAAATGATTTTTAATCGAAACTATCCACTTGCAAATATTCAAGCTTGGGGTTTCTATAACGCGGTGAGTGATGTTGCAACATCATTCGTAAAAATTTATATATTCTCTCGTGCATTTGTCAAGATAAATTCAGCATTCGGACTATAATGCAGCACTCAGCTTGCATTATATATTTTTAAAATTAATATTTTGTTGTGTATATATACTTTTATAAGATTTTTTATCTAAGACATTGTTCTTATTGTAATGTAAAGTTTACGGATGAAATTCCAAATGGACATAAATTGAGAATAATAGAAATAGAATAATAATAGAAGAGGAACGTTCATTAAGAAAACTGTATTCGGTTCACATGAAGAAAACACTGTGTATTTCATTATTCGAGTTCACATCCTCGCTTTTGCCTTCCGCACAAGTCTAAATTATTTATTTGAATGACTTAGGAGTCGCTTCGCTTACTCCGTCGTATAACGTAAAGCTGACAATCGGAATGTCTAAGGAATAAAGGAGAAGTTTATAACTTAATATCATTTTGTCGTAACTCTCGGCACAAATGAATGGAGAAATCTAA
Organism: Ceratosolen solmsi marchali; assembly: GCF_000503995.2. Lineage (NCBI taxonomy): Eukaryota > Metazoa > Arthropoda > Insecta > Hymenoptera > Agaonidae > Ceratosolen > Ceratosolen solmsi. The sequence continues at coordinate 3,009,764 of NW_011948436.1, read as the reverse complement.
TTGTCCCCTTTCTTTGCTCGCTAACATAAGGTGAGGACGTCTAAATATCATAAGATGGTCCCCTGGGATGTCGAAGAACGCGTATAACTGACAAACTTCTAATGTAACTCATCGTTGTATTTAAAACAGTGAGGAAGAAAGAGAGTTGAAAAGAGAAAAAGCATTACGTTTTATTAGTAACGGGCTACTTTTGTCTCACTTTAGAGCTGCGCCTTTGGCGACTGATAACTCGGTACCACCTGAAATAAAAAAATTAACACGTTCACATAGGACATTTTACTATATGTAATTTATAAAATACATACGATTCGGTTGTAGTAACTGTAATTATATAATTAATGAAACAATTAACTCTACGGGATGAAGTAACCATACTTTGTAGTGATTTTGAATTGTTTATTTCGTAGTGTACGATGGTACCTAATTTTAAGTACATTAATAGCGATGTTAAAAATTTTCAACGAAATTTTCAACGATTTTTATCCTGAATAAAGTATTGAATTTATTACAAATATATTTCCATTGTCAATAATTAATTATCGATAGTGAATAAACAATTTTAATTTTAATTTATAATACTGCTCATCACTTATTATATCAATTTTATCAATCTAAATATAACAATTATTCTTTTATATTAAGGTAAATAAAATACGGGGAATTGAACGGAGCTTGCCTTACATTAATTTTTTCTTCATCGTTTTAATTTCTCTTTTTGCCGTTTGTTCATTCTTTCGTTCTTATGTATTTGCGTTTTTCTGTTTTTCTACGAAAAATAGCCAATGAAATTCGCGATTTAGCAATCGTTTGATTATTACCCCAACACATGGCATCGCAACTCACGGAGCAACAAGATGTTTTCCTTATCGTCCAATATCAGAAAAGAGCTTGTAACGTTGCTCGATCAACGCCTCGCTCGATAAATTACCTGGATGACGTTGTTCATTTCGTGGAGCGGCTCCTTGAGCACGTCATCGTCGGTGCTGTGCGATGGCTCCGTGCAGTACTCTTGTCCGCATACTTCGCAGGCCTCGAAGTCGGGCTTTATGGAGTTTCGTAGCTTCTGCGGAAAGAGAGGACGAAAGACAGATGAAGGATGGGATTGGACGTTAGGAGTAGCCGAGCTGTCGTTACGCCTAGTTTCCTAGTTTATTATTTCACGACGATGGTTTACGGCGGTGTGGCACGTGAGTAGCGTTGCCTTTTATCGCAAAAGATTATGTATTCTTATGAAAATTGCAAACACTAATTTAAATGCAAGTTGTTATTTTCTCCGAGCATTCGACTTTCATTCTAATCTATCGTAATATTCAGGAATGTAAAACAATGTTTGCTTGTATCGAGCAATGTTTACTCGTACTTTGACGGGCGCTTCGTCCGTTTTCCGTACAGTCGGTATGAATGAAAGATCAAGTTAAAAGTCTCCCGTCGTCGCTCTTGATCGTAAGCTCAAAAGGCACTGGTCGAAGGTCACTTACTTCGCTAAACGTGGCCCCGTCCCGTAAATGGCAAAGGCAGCAATGCAGACGAGGGAAAGCGATGCGATTCCCCAGCCGACGGCCTCCGCCCACCACGGGTACTTGTATTTGCCGTCCGATTTCATGTAATGTGGCGGCTCGTAATCGATCAAGCTGAATACCCATACAGCCTGCGAATGTAATAAGGAAAAAAAAAAAACAACAAAATTACCAATCATCCATTTGAAAGAAATTGTCGCTATTTGAATGTCGAATGGGCAAATCGGCTATTTGAGATTTTATTCTCGAGCCTCTGCGCGGCTAATAGTATTGAGGCGAATTTTATAATCATTGGTATCGTAAAATTCCTCCTCCGAGGCTCAAAGTATTTTCCGAATATATATATATTTAATTGACTAGCCTAAGGCAGACGTAAACCTATTTAATTACGCCTCTTTAATAATCATTCTTAAAGCCCAAGTACTTAATTAAACGAGGGGAAAATTAATTTTGTTATGACAGAGCTAATGATATGCGTATCGGTATGAGTGATGTTATGACCGAATAGAAAAAGAATCGATTAGAAGTTCAGGGACGATGATACTTGTAGAGTAAGAACTTCAGATCTACTATAAATAGAAAATGCATAATCGATTAATATAAAGTGGAGCTCGAAAAGGGTAAATAAAATTGCGTTTGAGAGGATTTTTTTTTTTTTTTAAATTTTTAATAATTATTTAAAAAACATATTATATAAAGTTAGTGAGTAAAATGATTAGGAATCAATTGTGAGATCATTGCTGATATTAATTTATTTATGCTATAACTTCACCTTACAAATATTACTCTGACATTATATAAAAATATTAAAATTCTGATTTATAGAAATTCTAATTTCAAGTTTAATACTACAAATAGGACAAATATACAAAATAGAAAATGGATATGTTTTTAATTTATGGTCATTTATAAAACATTTATAATATTTTAAACTAAAAAAAAAAAAAAATAAGAAATTGAAGCAATGGAAAATATTCATTCAATTTTCTTTCCGCACCCCATATATATTTTAAGTATTTTAATATTAATCATGAGTCATTATTGATATTATAATTGACTTCATGGAATTATACCAAATAACAAACTAATCCTAATTAAATCAAACATATTTAAATTCTTATTCTACTTAAATAGACAATTTTGAATAAATTTTAGTATAATTAAAATAGTTAAACGCTAATTTTTATATAATTTTTATATAAAATACAGCATAAATTATGATTAATATTAAATAATGATCTTATAAATTTTCTATAAAATCTATAAGAAATTAATATAACCTATAAATTTGTATTACATAACTTTATTATATTTCTCAACAACTCTAATGTTAATAAAAATTTTATATTTACTAAGCAAATAATTATTCTAGAATATATTATAATTTCAATTAATAAATTAAGTGAAATATATGTAGGTATATTAATTGTACAAGAAAATAAATAACTATTAAATAATGATAAATAAATAATAGCTTTGTTAGTAATTGAATATAATTACACTTTTACAACAAAAATTTATTAATCCAAATATTAATTGTACTTATATAATATATTTTAAAATAAAAAATCCAACTTGTTATATCATTTTCTTCCATCTACAATATTTTATATTAATTGTTTAATGTTATAGACATTATTGACGTAATATTATGAACGGATATTTTTATAAAATTGAAAACTTATATATTTTCTTCTATTTAAATATCTATGTGCATGTAAAACTTCTCATACATACATTTATGTAAATAAATACTCGTTATATATATATATATATATATATATATGTAAATATAATATAGTTATATATACTTAAGAAATTAGAAATCAATACTATTTAGCTTATATACAATAAAATTTATTTCTAACTATCAAATTTCTTAATTTATTTTTACCAATAATCATAAGTACAGTCATTATTTGAGATAATTAAAATGGAGTTTAAACAATAAAAACATAATAAAAATATTTTAAAAGAATAATGTAAATAAATCATTTATATACGCACAGAAAAATTAATAAATTCATAATTGATTACTACTCAATCATCTTAAGAAATAAATTAATAGATATAAAAATAATCATACAACTTCTAGAGAATGTCAATATCAATTCCTATTTCTCAATGTGCATATGGCAAGCAAACTTGATTAGCTTTTTTAAAATTACCGAATAGTTAAAAATATTCTCTCAATAATATGAAATATATTATCAGTAATTGTAAGAAATATTCTTGCGCATTTTGCACATGAAATTTAAGTAAGAAAAACCTATGAATTAATATTTATTATAAATATAATACATAGTTCTTAATTATTTTTGAGTACTAAGAAGGTAACTTGCTTTATATTAGAAATATATAATATCATAAATTCATAAGAATAATTCCGCATAAATAAGGAATTGAACAAGAATTTAATATTAAAATACTTATAGATAATTAAAATTTCTATCAATTTCAAGTCTTGGAAATTAATGTACACGTGTATAGTATTAAAATTTTTTTAATAAAATTACAACTGTAATTATATAATTTCATAAATTTTTCATGTATAAAAATAACTAAATTATAAATAATTAACTTAACTTTTTACAAATGTAAGTATTTTTACTCGAGGTAAAAATAATGACCACATGTACAAAAAATCTGTCAGCCTTGAAGTTAATAATATTTGATGAAAAAAATTTAATGAATATTTAATGAAGTAGTATTTAGTGAATATACATTTGATTATTTGATTCCGTTATTTGGATTAACTTATAATGCTCATAAGACGCAAAATTACTCACATTCGTTTCGATTGTAAATAAATGATAAATTTCGTTATATTCGTATTTGTTTTTTTATATGACAATTAATTTGAATGTCAAGGTATTATTACATATATATGAGCATCGTCTAGTGTAATTTCATGAAAATTATTTCGAAAATTACATGTCATACAGAGTGTCACTTCTTTATCAATACCTGAATTATTAGGTTCGGAAAGTTCTTATTTCGAGTCCAATATATTATTAGCCGCATTAAAAAGTACGCACGCCTATATCGGAATCGCAATATTTTCAAATTTTGCCAAACACGAATGTGCAAAGTAAATAAGATTGAGGAAATCGCGCATTACGTTACTAGCGTTAACTGCACAGTCGGAAAAATAAAAATAGGCACGATTGAAATGCGCATCATCGATTGGCGTCTGATGATACGACAGACGCATATATTAATGAGTCTCGGTTTATTATTGTCATCTTGTGCGGTCATCGAACGTATGGTCGGCGTCGAGTACCAGAAATGCGCGTATTGTTTAGAACGAGAGGCAGGTAGACAGACAGAGATAGTAATTATAAGTTCGGCAAACGTTGTGTCATGCACAACGTTTTAATGCTTTAACACGTCGCGTACGATACGCTGAATTAGCACTCGTCATTATGTAATGTCTAATGTGCCGACAACAGCTTCCTTTATCTCTAATCAAGAACTAATTGCAGGGAGGCGAATGAATTGTTCTCCTTCTTGCGCCATGCTTGAGCCATTTTTTATTCTCTTAGCTATTAGAGGAATTCGTTTAAGAGATGTAATATTGATAATAGCATTTTTTAGGCTAATTGAGCTTATATTTTTTTGACTTTTACGTGGCTTAATAAGGTTTAATAGTATTTTTAAATAAAGACAGCTAAGGGAAGCAAAGACATCAAGCATTAGTAGTTGTAATACTTTAAAAACTTACTTATATCATCACTGGTCATTTGACGTAAATTCCGAAAATTTATAAGAATTATTCGAATATTTTGATCGAAGTAATTAAGTTTTTGCTTATTTCGATTATTTGATTATTTCTTATTTTGATATTTTACTTATTTTGATTATTTCGTTCGAATGTTTTTTTTTTAGCTCTTACTCTTCATAAAAATGCAATCGAATTTAATTATTAAAGCAATTAAATTTATTATTAACGTATTAAAAATTAATTATTACGTGCTTAATTGTTTCAATCGCTAAATAAACAATTTTTGAAAAAAATTTAATTTTAATTTTCAATCCATTGTCGGAATATATATCCTATGAAATGAAAATAGCATTTTTCAAATACTATTACATTTGACAAAGTTTTTGTCATTATGAAAATAATTCGAAAGCATTTTTATACTAAAACATTGTAAAGTTACAGCGTCATAAATCAGACGAATAAGTAACATTTTAAAAATAATTGAACATATTCAATAAATTGCTTAGCAATAATTTTAATGCTTTTGAAAAATGCAAAATGACAAAATTTATAAAAACGATTAAATTTCGGCATCTAAAAAATATCATAATAATTGGAATGAACATGAGAATGAACAACTTTATGAATTTCAATAATCATTATTATTAAACGAATATTATATTAAACAATATAATACTTGTTTTATGACTTTTACATTGACAAATAAAACAAAATTTTTATGTTAAAGTTTTAAGTTCCAACATTTTTCTATTCTACTTTACAATTCTATTTCTTTGTAATATTCTTTTTAATAAATAAAACATAACATACCATTATGAGAAGAGGAGCAGCAATTAACCAACAAAAACGAAAATATATCGACGGTACGCGTCCCGTCATTTCCTTTACATTATTGCACAATCGACGCACACCGTAAAACCACGAGATGGCGATTATTTCGAAAAATGCCAGGAACATTATGGAAATGGAGGCTGCGTAATGATCTATCAATTGGAAGAAATAAATACCACCCTGAAACAATAATAATACGAAGCTTCACTTTTTGTTTTATCATAACTTTCAATTATTCATTGTAATGAAGCAAAGAAATTGAGATGCGCCTCATTAATAAATTTAGCATTTAAACAAAAAAATCTTATATTTTTTGTATTTTCTATGTGGAATAATCAAAAGGTCTTTTATTTCTTTGTCGTATTTTATATTAAAAATTAATTTTTATGGCAATTAAGTTTTTCCAGATTTGAAGAAAAAAAAATCATTCCATTGAAATTAAATGGAAACGTCATTTTCCCGTATTCATTTATAATTGTGTATATTTGCAGATATTATCTGCAAACATTACCGAACGCCTCGACTGCGTTTACAAAAAATTTTATAACAAGACTTGCTCGAATACATATATTACTTATTTAAATAACACCCTTAATATAATAATCAATATATCATATAATAACAAAGTTTCTTTAAAGACAATTAAACACTATAATGTACGTACACATAAATTTATACTAATATACAACATATTTAAGTATACCACTAGATCAGTTTATTTTAATCAACGGCTAAATAATCGACAATTACAATAATGTTATTATTATTATTCATTGTTACTTAATACTTTTGAAAATTACAGTAAAAATATTGTAATAGTTTAGTACGTTTTTTTCTTTGTGAAATATTTGTTGATTTCTCACATCCCCCACCACCTTCTCTCTTTTATACATTCATAACTCTCATATAATCCAATTTAAGAATCAATTTTAATATTAGATGTTTAATATTACTTTAACGTAAGTGTGCAAGTTAAACGGACAAGTTTAGCTTAATATTAATTATTATTTGACTATTCCACGATAATTCTGTTCTAATTGTTCAAGGGAATTATCAAGTGATTTTTGTAGCTTTATACCTGCGTTACATTCGGCAAACCAAATAAAAAGGAGACTATACACACTAGAAGGACTAACATTTCGTGGCAGAGTAGATGCTTCTTCACCCATTTGGGAAATCCATCCTGTATCGACGTCACTACGACTTCAACAATTGCAAACTGCAACATAAAGTGAACGAACATTATTAATCGCTTATAAAACAATTTGACGACGATAAGAGAAATAAAATAGGTAAAATTAATCCTGACCTGACTGTTTAGGGACAAGCAGACCAGCATAAAGAAGAAGAGCATTGCCCACAACTGTGGCCATGGCATTTTCGCCAAAGCTTGTGGATATACGACGAAGACTAGTCCGGGTCCTTAAACGGAAGTTATACGTTATCTATAAAGCATCGGGAGAGAAGCGGATCTGTGGATAACATCGATAAAACTCGATGAGCATCGCTGTCGCCAAAACACGGATGTTAATTTCGCGCTTTTCTTTACAATTTTGTTCTTCCAATTATTTTCTCATACATTCCGACTGTGAATAAAGTATGGATTTCAGTTGGATATTTTTTTTTTTACTTTCCTTGTATTTATATCCATATTGGCCCTAATTTTAACGAGAGAATGTAAGCCGCGGGAGCTTCTTCATAATTCGCTCTTTCACTTTCATTTATCGTATTTCATTCTTATAGTTGTGTTTGCGCACGAGTCGTTACATCATTTACAATAGAGAGGACGTATCTGATCCTGATCCTGCTCGAATCATCTTTCTCGAATCCTGCACTGTACGCGTTTGCATCGGCCCCACAAAAATACAATCGCAAACTTATTTTATTCTTGTAGGTTTGTTTGTTTGTTCGATAATGATTGTCCGGAATTGTATAAGTTTCACTTTAGAAATTGTAATTCTATGCAATGATATTCAGCACTAACAAATCCGACTCCATTAACAGGCGTTTATTTACAATTATTATTACTAAGTTACAGTGGTACAGCACTTTTCTCATAAAGCCTTTTAATTATATGATTTAGCTCGATTATTTAAACACACCCTAGAGGATATTTTGAATATTATTTTGTTGATTATTATGCAAGCGAATTGGCTGACAATTAGCCGGACAACGCGTTCGTAAAAAAAAAATGTATAATATCTCGTAATGCAATGTAACAATTAGCTATACAGCACGTAATCGCGAATTTTACCAATCTACTGTACAAGCATTACATCAAACTCAAACATACCGTCACTTAGGACTTCCGGAACAGTCATATTCTGTTCAACGGCAATGTTGCCAATCGTGGCAAATGCGAATATGCCGACGAGAAGGCAGCTGCATGCATTAATTAATGAGACGGCCAGAGTGTCGATGAGAATGTTGTTGTGAAATCTATTGTAACTGGCGAAGCAGATCATCGAACCGAAGGCAATACCCACGGAATTAAATATTTGCGCTGCTGCATTAACCCAAACCTGCAAAAATACATTGAATTATATTGCTGTTTTTCATGTAAGATCACAATAATTTTTAGCTCGCAAATTACAAGGCAATCGTCGAGGCTACCGGGAAAGCCGGAGAAAGACATCACGTCAGAGTTTAGAATTTATTGTAGGCAGAGACTTTTGATGCGGATAAGGTTGACTAAAGTAAGTTTGAAACACGATACATACATTATCTATTCGTTATAACTAGTATGGCATGATAATTCCCACGTATTATGTAGTACGAGGAGAAATAAGATCTCCCGAGCAGTTAAACGTATTATTGAATTGCAGAATTTTTATACTATTATTTCTTACTTTATCGAGCACAATAACTAACTTCCTGCCGTTTATCAAATGCTTGCGCAAATTATGAATGAGGATAAAGAAAAAAAATTGAAAATAAAAAAACCAATCTTAATAAATTACATGCTTTCTGCTTATACCACTGATTAAATGGGAAAACGAGTAATTATGAACAATTTATACTTTCAGCTGGTCTAATACGTCATTAAATGATAGTGTATATTTGCTGCCGACCTCCATTGAACAACAGCTTCAGATCAGAAATATTGTGTAGAGTTTAATGAAATAATAGCGCCTCGCAAAATCAGCGACATCATGCTTTCATTATGACGAGCCTGATACTCTGAATGCAATTCGTGTAAGATATATGTAACAGAGATATTTTCACAATTGGTTGGCTTTTTTCTAATTAACGAATGTTTTTTGTAGCTCGATTAATTCATGACATCGGTAAAATAATAGTGCGATTCTTTATATAAAAAGATTCTAAGGCGATTGTTTATTTTAACAACATTTTATTTATATTAACATTCTAGTCGATTATGATCGTTGCTGGGGAAAATACCAAAAATTTCTAGTAAAATCATCGTTAAAAGTCATTTTTTCATTAAAAGAAGTATCGTTTTAGTTTATATGTGATATGGTACAATGTAGACTAGAGTTTTATAATGTAAAATTGAAATTTGATAAATAAATAAGTAATTTTTGCGAGTTAATTTGCCAACACACCTGTAGACAAATTGATTTAATTTTTCTAACTGTGCACTATTAAATATTATATTCGTACATTTCATAATTTAATAATAATATTCGTGGTGTCTTAAACTTGTTAAATTACATTTGATAATAACTGTTATTCAGAATAATAATTTTGTGCAATTACCTCAATTAATTTAATTTAAAAAAAAAACAAAAAAACAAAAAGAATAATAAAAATGAATATAAAATATAATAAAATAAATATAATTTTATTAGACCTATTACACTTATGACACGATCTTATTTATAATTTTATAAATATTCAGATATAATTGAGATTAGAAATATCATTTCACGAGGATATTGCATAAAATTCACCACTTTACGACTACAATTTTATACTATTATTACCAATGATTCTCTTACCGACAAATGTTTATTTGTTCATTCGACTAAATTATTTTTATCAAATGCAATAATAAAATCATAACTAACAATTTCAAATGAATTCAACCTAAGTACTTGTATTTATAAATTTTCTATAATATTATTACGTAATATAATTTGAACGAGGTAATTTATTATATATTTTTGCCTTATTGCATGAAGGATAAATAAATGTGTGTACGTGTGCTGTTAAATTGAGAAATAATTTTAGCATTTTTCTCATCCTTACAATATAATAATTTCTTTATTCGCAAAATATAATAATAAAGTATTGAACTGACGTATCGATGAACTTAATTATTAATTAATTCGATTAATCAAATAATCGTTTTGCAATATCATTATTACAAATGGTCGTCTGATCTTAATTTGGTATTCGCGCTCTTCGCCTTCAATTAAAGCGATGCAAGCAAAAATTATTGTAATCGTCATAGCGACTTGTGAAATGTCTGTTTTACCTTGGCATCTTTAAGTAGTTGCCATTCCGGCCGAAAGAAGAACTGCAGACCCTTATCAGCGCCTTCGAGGGTGAGGGACCGGGTGAGAAAGATGAATATTAATAGGAATGGGAGTGTTGCCGTGAGGTACCTGACGCGTGCCGATGACTTTATCGACTTCCATATGGAGAAGTAAACGATTACCCAGGCGGTTATCAGGCAGGCTGCGAGTTCCCACCTCAACATCCCCGGCTCCTCGATTCCGGAGCTTATCTGGAGCACTTTGTTACTAAACGGGGAAATAACAACAAAGTGCTCTGTTATTTATCATTGTACCATAAATTTGCGTCCCATACATCTACTGACAAAGATTAATTATTCCTTTCTTTCTCTCTTATTGCAAATTTTTGCTTTACAATAAAAAAAAAATTGGCACAAGACGAATAAGCAATGTAATTGACACGAGGTAATGCATAATGAAATATTGAGTAGCTAATGAAGAGGCGAGGGAGAGTCAAATGTGCATTGATCAACCAATAACGGACCGATAATACTTGACGAGGAGATTGGATTTTCAGGACAGTGAAATTATTCGAGGCATCGCTATTTGCACATACGTCAAGCTTGCATTGTAAGTGTTGTTTTAATCTTTACTCGAAAAACTCCGCAGATGGTATCTTGGGATGTTTCGGTCGGGTGTTGTTAGTCATAATGTCGGCCGACCAGCAGTCCGGCGAATTCCACTTGTTTCGGCATCTCGACCACGGTTGTATTGGTTTACAGCCCGTGAAGAAGTAGTATATTGCATAGGCTATTATGACGTTGTGGTAGGTGGACATCAGGAAGGATATTACAACGGATGATAGACCAGCTCCTGTGCATGCAAAAAGTAAACGGGTAATTAGGGAATTCCGTGATGCATTTTCATGCTCGTAATAGTTGCCTTACCGCGGAGACAGAAAATGTTAGCTCGACTTTTTCAATTGCCATTTTTATCGGAGAAATCGCATTCCCGTTGCTAACGGCTAAAATTCGTAACGGCTGATTTCATTTCTCTTAAATCCTCGTGAAGTATTATTAACATTAACGACGCGCTTAACGCTACACCGTGTCGAATTTCATTAAATGCTTTGTACAAAAAGATTTTATGAAAAGTACTTTCACGCATTACATTAATTATGCATCTCATCATGTTACCAACATGGCCCCAAACACTCGACCGTGATTTAACGCATTAGATCGTTAGAATATTATTTACGTTAAGCGTTGAATAGAAACGCTTGCAATAGTTCGTTATTCGCATACGTCCTAAGTAGTTGTTGATACAAGGAAGGAAATTTTGTATGAAACACAAAGCAATGACGGGGATTTAATTTCAACGATACAATAATCTTTGAAAGCTCTCTACAAGGCTCGTGCTGCAATTCAATTTAAGCGCTTAAACGCAAACATTTCACATCCCTAATAGTCAACGCCACGCTTTTCTGAAATATTACGAAGAAACGTCCCGCAAAGCGAAGAACGTAATATCACCTTTGAAGAGAGGACATATCTGCCCGAGAGCACCAATCGGCCCACGACGAGTGAATTGTCCAATACTGAGCTCCATGTAGAGTAGCGGCACCCCGCATACGATGAGTATTAAAAAGTAAGGTATTAGAAATACACCTGAAAGAGAATGAAAACGATGAGAAATATAATATTTCACGTAATATTTCATTGGAAGGGAAGGGGCAAAACATTCTCCATTGTAATTTGCCTCGGGATAAGGAGACGATGTGCGTTACCGTAATAATTTTAATATTTTTTTAGCGATAATCACAGTTTGCTTATCGCTATTAGCAGTATCGTGGAGCAACGGAGATAAAGTTTGTTTACTAATTCTGTCAGTGGCAACGATGCTATACTGTCATCGTTAGTGCCAATCAACACCTTTGGCTTCTAAATTAATTTATTACAATTAAGATTTTTTAAATACTCGACTTATTACTTTTTCTTCTTCTTTTCTTCTTCTATATACAACAGATACTAACTTAACAGTGATAAAACATCGCTGATTATTTATACTATTAATTTTTTTTATATTATAAATTATTAATAAACTCGACTTAATTAACCGAGCTTTAAATTATTTTTAAAATATCTTATATCGAGATTTAATCGTACATACACTTCTAACTGAATTCTATCGTTACGTTGACAGAACAAAGAGATATTAAATAACGATAATAAATATTTACTTTGAATATCTTAAATGCAACAATACGTCAATAAATAAAATATTTAAATTCATTCAAATACGTGACTTATTGTTTTCAAAGAGATACGTTAAGAAAACATACTTTTGTAGTGAAATAATAAGCAGATGATTTAATACAAAAATATATGATAATTCATTTTGACTACATAAAGCTTTGTAAGTAAATAACTTAGCTTTTTAAATTCGGTTATTTTCATTATGGAATGCTTTATTAACTCACCATAAAGTTATAATGGAGAAAATGTTTTTTATATATTAAAGAATTTTTGCTGCAACAAATTTAAATTATATTCATTGGAATTCTTATAGAAAGCCTTTCCAATATTCATACAAAATATTGTATATTTTTTATTAGTAATTGAATTTATTGGTAATGTTATGTCAATGTTTTTTTCGATTAGATTAATAAATATTTCATCGATTATGTTATTTTATTAATTTTCAAAGCTTTCATACACGTTCTCCTATTATTTATTATACCATAGTTATAATTGTTAGACACTGCACAATAGAATAATTGAGTTTCTCGGTCCACGCGCGCTCTTACACTTTATTTTAGTCAAGCGAATTGATTCGCTTCTCTCTCTCTCCCTCTCTCCCTCTCTCTCTCTCTCTCTCTCTCTCTCTCTCTCTCTCTCTCTCACGACAGAAGCTTCGAGTGCACTCTTCGTTTATGGAGTCGATTCCTTGACGTAACGCTTCCGTAAATTTCATCAATCAGACACGACATGTTCGCCAATTTTCATACCCAAGCGACTTGCCCTCCACTCACGAACGGCGTAACAGAATGCGCGTCAAGGTCAGCGCCCCGGTCCCGAAGGCCGGTCACTGATAAACCGGAGGACCACTCGGGCTAATCGTTATCGGGACAAGGGCGCTATTCGCGCGTGGCGAACTTGATATTACGTAGCCCTGGCCGCGAATAAGCCAGTCGGCCTTCCCGGATAAACCCTGAGATCCCGAGGTATGAAAAATCGCCGATTACGCGTCGCTCGTATCAAGTTGCGGAAACGCGGCAAGTTTGAAAAGCCAGACGACAACGTAACGGAGGACGACGGATTAATTAAACCAGGACGTCAGACTCGCTCTCGTTTTTCATTGCTCGTCCGACTTTTTACTTTGCGTTGCAGCGTCACTCCTTGGACATGGATTATTTGGTCCGCTTTAATGCAAATTTTAGAATGTAACTTGCTATCCGATATTATTATACAGGATATTATTATCGAATACAGACTAATATTTAATTATTAATAAAAAACTCTATCGAATACTTAAAAACAGTATTTACTATTAATCATATATATATATATATATATATATATATATTTATTTATTTATTTATTTAATTTCGTAATGGCTAAAAATTGAGGTTTTTTTTGCATTATATATAAGTATCGGCATTAATCACCTTGAAATCTGCAATTTATTTACATTTGCTTGTAATAAATCTTTTTATTTGTTTTTCATTCCATATTAAAAGATAAATGCGTGTCTTGTAATTATTTACTGAATAAAATTTTTACTTTATATTAGTCGATCGAGTCATTGGACAGAGTCCGCGGCGATTTCTAAATGCATGACTCGATGCATCTACAAGAAGAAATAAATTATTTATGCTCTCAATGACCAATAATTTGCAATATGTGCAAACAATATTTGTTAAGTATTACGTTCAGTTTTCATGCTTAATAAAGATAATAATTGTGTCCAGTAAAATTCTCATAAATACAAAAGAATGATTTTTTATTTGGTAACAACCGAATCGTCCTCTCCACTTCAGTCCTTCGCGCGATCAATGGTCTCGCATTAGTACGACAGTAACAATGAGATTAAAAGGAAGTTACCGAAGCAATAACGAGATAAGTTGTGATCTCACAAGTGCGTGCACACATATCATATATGGAGTTTCTCAAAGGTCATTTACAAAAGAGCCAAGCCATTAAAGGTTGCGTAATGGCGAGCAACTTGTCTGATCGAATTACAGCGGCACGTCGAGCCGAGCGAGGGAACTGTATCGTTGTATAATCTCGTGCCGGAAATTTGAATTTATCAATTATTCCTCCTGGTCAGTTGAGTAATGAAATCTCGCTCGTCTCTCTCTCTCTCTCTCTCTCTCTCTCTCTCTCTCTCGGTCTGCCTCGAGTCTGTGCGTCCAATTGTTCTCGCCTGTGACGATGAGCTTTAAATTAAACGACGTTTAAAGCTCGACACTATGTAAACAAACCCTGATTCCTTATGAGCTGCTCAGGCTCCCCTTCCCAGCTTAATCGCCAAAGAATTCTGCTTTCATTTATTGCAATAAATCCGATAAGGCATGTGGTCGTTAATAATGCTCTCACTTGCACGAGCCTCGTGTACGAATGTAAATCAAATTAACAATTGTATCGGTTATCGGACCCGTTACTCGCATTTTTCCGCATTACAGTATTACGGCATTATTCAGCTGCGCAAATTCACGTGGCGCGTGTTATAACAATTAATATGTTAATTACTTTAAAACCGATTATTTTTCAATTATTCAACGGTATATTGAATGTGTCGTGATTGAATTTTTGGGGCGCTTTTAATAATAAAATTCGACAATAATGAATACGACACGAATGGAAATGTTTTTAATGTAAACATAATGAAAATTATTCACCATGCCGGACATACATACCTTATCTCATCTCAATTAAATTATTAATTTGCCTTAGACGGTCGATTATAAATGTACGTATAAATAATATGCCATTGTTTTGTAAATAAAAAACTCACGCACTTTTATTATATATATATATATATATATATATATATAATATATATATATATCGTGTAGTATCTTTAACTTTCAGTAATATGCTTCGTTATAATTTAAAATTTATTTTTTGAAAATAACAATTTTTCGAATATATTGTTTGAAAAAAAATAGGTAACTAAAAGCACTTACGTAAATTGAATTTATAGCCGCGTTTAAAAAATCTTTATGAATAATGGCAGTTATCTCTATCGAACAATTATTATTATTCTTTTTTTTTTGTTTTTGTTGGTATTGTTTCTTTTTTAATTGTTCATATTACATTTTTTCAAATATTATAGGCTTGAATTATCTGATTCTTCTTACTAGCTATGGTAATTATTTTTACCAACGACTCTTTAAAACATTTGATAAATCTATCTGCGCGTAGTGACTGAACTATACCCTATCGTATGTACACTCGACGTCCCAATTACTTTTCATTTCCGACTAAAATCTTCTCACCGAGTCACTTTTCCGACACCTGATTTTAGTATAACGCAGCTGCCGTAGGAGATCACCTGTTCTCGCTCAGAAACCAAATTGAATGTTCGTTCGTCTTACACGAGCCACAAATAATGAAAAGTCCCATCCCCGTCCTTGACTCGTCCGTATCGTTGCAATTGCATAACGACGTTTCTGAGTGCGTGCATACACAGGGGAAATTCGAAAACTTCGGATCAAATTTTGCTTTATCTAACGTCCGCTTTTTGCAATCGTTTGTAAATGGAGAGTTAAGCGCAAAAGGAGTATTTAACATTTGCCGTTTTGTATACATTTCAATGAAAATTCTCACCACATATCTCCATTGCAAACGAATACGTTGTCCATATAGAATTCATTAATAGGAGTAAAAGCATTAATGAGGGATTATTTTTCAAAATTAATATAATAAAAATTTGTCTAGTTGAATGGCTCGATTGATTTGAAAACTAAGCTATTTCAGCTATTAAATTTAGCTGTAATTTTGATGAAAATTTGCCGCAGACGTTCCCTATTTCTGTCTTTTTAAAAATACTCAATTCTTTAATTTAACTCACGCGATCTCGTTAATATATTTATCATGGTAATATAATCTAATTGCAAATTGAAAAGCAATTGACTGAAGCTAATGTGCACAATACAGATTAAGTATTATATAGAACAATAAATAATATTCGATAATGAATAAAATGATATTCTGTTCGTGTTCATTGCAATAGAATTATATGATAATTGTTATAAAAAAACACCTGCGTGATCAGCATTTTGTGCTAACATAATTTTATTTATCCCCCTTCTGTATACCTCATTATATTTCGAGGTAAATCACGTATGTGGATATTTGAAGGTAATGTAACATCTAACAATTAATCTATTGATGATTATACCTTTTATACTAAAAGGATGTACAGTATTATGAGCCTTAAATTATCAGTGGGTCTTACTAATGGCCATTACAGCGCCTTTATAGTCACTCAACGATATGATTTTTCCCAGATGGTTATTTCATCTTTTCTATTACATTCGAATATTTATTTTGCATAATATAATTTAAATTAGAATTTTTGTAAATAGACAGTGTGGCTTTTATTAACTCACGGCTTTAATTATTTTTTCATAATTATTGATCGAATAGTTTAGAAGAAACTTATTTAGTTATAAAACTTCATAGATAAACCTAACTATTGCCAGATTTAATTTTTACAGCCCATAGTTATAAAATACAATTTGCTTATTATTGTTAATAAATTCCGCATTTAATAGAATTATTAAAGCTCGATATTTTTACAATTAACATAATATACTTTACTTGACTTAAACTATTTTGAAGATTTCCTTTCAGATAATAAAATACTTATTTTCAAGATTTTCAAGATATTAATTTATCTAAACATTGAAATAAGCAATAATGTAAATAAAATTGTTTTGACATTTAAATTTAAATATAATTTTTTTTTTTTTTAAATATTAATAGTACTTCATTTAAGTTAAAGAATTATTAAATAAGTATATAATTAAATGACTCTTAGTTGCATAAAATTGTATTTTTAATAATTATTTCTATTCATAATATTTTTGTTGTAATACGTTCAACATTTTTTAATAATTGCAATTTATATTATTGTTGAACGTTTTTATTTATATTTTAACTAAGTTTTTATAAATTGCAAATATTAAAATTCATTAAAATTATTCATAGAAAAACTTTTATATTCTAAGAGATTATAATACTATGATACTACTACTACTACACGTCAACTGAAAATATTTATATTTTAATTAACTTGAACAATATTTGATGAAATTAAAAATAAAATTAATAAGTAATTTAAGATTTTTAAAATTCTATCATTTGATAGTTGTACGCAGGTAGATTCCCCCTCTAAGTTATTCATTAAACTTTATAATACTAATAATAACAACAACACTAATAATAATAATAATAATAATAATAATAATAATAATAATAATAATAATAACAAGGTAAAAGATAATAAATAATGCATTTTCACCTCCTCCACTCTTATAACACAGATAAGGAAACCTCCAAACATTGCCAAGGCCAACAGAATAACCAATGCACGCGAGTACGAATTGCACTTTGTTTTCCCAGTGTGGCCTCCTCGGCTGGCGATACTCTCCTGGATCCTCGGCGTCGCCGTCGTCGAAACTCGTGCACGTCGAAAGGTCATCCTCTATTGGACTAAATATTGATGTTTCAATTTATTGAAATTATACCGTCGATACAATGATACATAATTATTTCATGTTTAAAAGTAAAATTTTGGATTCCATTAAAAATATCGTATCATACGAATATTTGGGTTTTCAGAATAGTTCCAAGTTTCATTGACATTAGAATAAAATAGTTATCAAATTGATAAGGCGATAAATGTACTTTATCAAACTTATTGAGATTAAGTTGAGCTTATGTTTTTAAAATTTCATTTACGATAATGTCATTTTTACTATTTACTTCGCGTAATAAAGATACTTTTACATACAATTAAATATACTATAAATTAGAATTTCAGTATTATATTCATCTCCATTAATGAATATTAATTTTTTTTTTATTTAATTTATCCAATAATGCTTTCAAAGAAATAAATGATTAAATAGTCAATAATAAATATTTCAATTTCATAAGTATATTATTTAAAAATTTAAATTAAAATATTCGCACGAATAAAGTGCCCTATTTTTATTATTAGATAATATTTAATTATTTAATAATAACAAATTCATAGTTCAAATACAAAATAAAATAGAGTGTCGAGTATGGGATAACTTTAAATTAATTAACTATTTCACGGTTAGAAAGTAATATATATATATATGTATATAATTTTATAAAATATTCATCATCGAGTATTGAAATTTATATAAAAATTGCTGATAGAATGAAAGTAAAATCGTTCTGACACGATAAATTATTTTTATTAAAAACGTTAACGCACTTCCTGCATTAGGATTGATATTGGTTCAGTGATATAATAAGGCAAACTTGAATTTTGCTATAATTTTGATTAATCATCATAATAAATCGTTATACACAAATATCTTGTATTTTAAGATAAAAGATACAATTAACCTTTCTATGGAAGTTTTACGAATTATATTCTAACTATACTAAGGTAATAGATAAATGAAATGTGTAACATTAAAATATTGAGTGACATAATTGCACGAGAATTCTCATTTATAAATTATTATTTTTCTTATTAAATGTTGAATAATTAAAGCTTCAAATCTATAAATAAAAATACAAAATTTAAAGAAGATATACATATAAGATGGATTATTAAAATTTCTGTAATATTAATTTTTTGAATCTTATTTGTCTCGATCAATTATTTTATGTTTTAGTATTAGTTTGACCATTAAAAAAAATTAAATGTTGATCACTTTTATTCTAATATGTTAAAAATGGAATACGATGATATTAAAATCTTCAAATGTAAAGTTGATTTCCAAATATATTAAGTGTTTGAAATTCTACTTTAAAAATTATATATAAAACGTTGAAAAAAAGACAAAAAAAAAAAAAAAAAAAAAACTGGCTTAATTTTCCATTGAACTAGTCTGTAACTAAAACGTTGAAATGCTTTGAAATAAAATGCTATTATTATTCTCTATAATAGTCGCAATTGGTTGAATAGAGTCTGATTATGTCGAAATAGTAAAATTTCCATGGAAAATTTCCCCTGCACACTTAATTATTCTAATATCTCTAATAAGCGTACTAATTGTAGATTAAGGCTATGGCTAGGCAAAAGCAGCGCCTTGTAAAATTATCACGAAAAATGAACTAGAGACTGGAATTATTTACCTTTGCTGGTAAATTTACGATGGAAATAAAGTTCCTACTACGGTATAATTGAGTCGTAAAGACGTTTGTGTGAAACGTGGAGCCGGAAAGAGAGGCGACATTGAGATGAGACGCGTGACCTACCGGGTGAATTAGACACCGAGAAACGACTTCATCCTGTGCTCCGGTGCGTTTTGCGTGTCGCAATTGCGTTGGCAGCTAAAAGTCCTCGCGCGGCTTCTTCATGTCGCGTGTATCTGCGATATTCGCTCTCTAGCAGTGGAATCGCACGTGCCAAGGACTGTCGCCCTCTTCCTCCAAATCGTATCTCTAATTGTTCTGGGTAATTTGAACATCGAGTTCACTCCGCGGCTTTAGCCAGCTGATTTTTACGTTCTCGTGGGGTACGATAATAATCGAGGATACAATGACACGACAATTATTCATTTTCATCAGCAATTAATACGTTGTTACTATTTATTATGGAATCCCATTTGAGAAGTATCTTATCAGCTTATAGAGAAAATCTTATCAGCTTCGAATTTCTAAAACATTCGAAGGCCTTTCATTTAATAAATTGCATCCCTTATTGTTTATTTTAATAAATCTCCATAATATTATGCGTAGAATAATATAAAATTTATTTAAAAAACGTAAAAGCGTGTAAGTTATACGAACTTCTACATGTATTCCATGTATTTAGGTGATAAAGATCAATAAAGGTCAATAAAAATATTTTATAATATTGAATATGCAAATGTAAGCTGATGTAACAAATGTATTACTGAAGTTATAGATATTTTAATTCTCGAAACTCGCATAGCAAATAAAAACGCAAAAGATGTAATTCAAAGGCAATTCATGCCAAAAAGAAGCACGACGACATTCATTAAAGTCGAAGAATATTCGCGTTTAAAGAAGAACGCACGTTGGCACTAAAAATGTAGGTGCTAAGTGCGTAACATCAAATTCTTTATTTAATCGGCAGCTCTGGTTATGTAATTGTATTTAGCGTCAGATACCAATGATCTGATTTTTCATTTAAATGTAGATTCGTAAAATACTAAGATAAAATCCAAACAATGGCCTTCGTATCGTGATGTATATTAGAAATTATCACCACTTCGCAACGTTTATTTTGAACTACTCAAACCTACGAATGTGCTTCGATTATCAAATGACCTTTGTAATATTAGGTTAGGAATATAGATAATAAACTGTAAATAATAAAAATAAATCATGCACATTCTTTATTATGATTAAATAATTTTAATATTTGCAAATTCAACGGTAAATGAATTGCTTACCACCGATGGTATTTGTCAATTTATTTAACACCAAATCAAGGTTCTTACTATACAATAAATAGTACAATAGATTAGGGATATTAAATACGTAAAGACCTCGTTAATTTAAAATAAACTTTTAATATTTGTTAACACGAATAATATGATTGACAGTGGTTATTTGATTTTGATATAATAATAATTACGTCACAATACATTTGAATAAAGCAATATATAAAACGTTAAATTTTTCGATAAAATTAGTAATTCCTTTAATTATAAAGATTCTTCGATTTTAACATTAATTTGAGGCATATTTAATAATTAATGATTTAGGAGAAAGATTGATTGACTTTTAAAAACTCGTCGAACTAGATTATTACATGAATTATGTATTATTGAATAATATTACGATTTAGACAAATATTGCAATAAAATTAGTTTGCGTTAAATTTCAATTATTACTTTTATTACTTTTTATTATTTCATCGCTTTTAAATTAAATATATCGGCGAATTGAATTTAGCTATCAGATTGTAATTAATTGTAATAATTGTAATAAGCACTACTAAATCAAGGTACTAAAAGGTATAAATATAATACTTTTTTTTTTTTTTTTTTTTTTTTTTTTTTTTGGTTTAATATAGAGTAAAAAACAGTCTGATTTAATTAAATCTGCGTAAATACGTAGATTTAAATCAGAATATTGGTTAACAGCCAGAAAGATATTTATAAATGAAAAAGTACGCATACCCTATCAATCACAGACACAAATCACTAAAATGCAATAAATGGCTTATTATTTTAGTATAAATTATTATAATGATTGTATGATGAAGAATTGTTAACAGTTGATTTTTAAATAAAGCTATTTATACATTTAAACTTGTATTCATTGCATTATAATTTCAATAAAAGTGCTGTAGAATGTAGAAACAAAAACAAAAAACAAAAAAAAAAAGAACAAAAATTAATAATAGAAATGATATTTTATTTCGATACATCATTTTTAATTAGTAATTAATTGATATAAATATAAAATATAATAGAAAAAGATTTGTGAATGAAATTTTGAAAATGTTAAGTTAAGATATGATCGTTCCTCATGCAGTCTATTAATCTCTTTATGTATTTTGATAAATAAAATTTATAATAAAAAAATTGCAAACGTTGAAAAAATAAACAATTATGATGGTTATTTAAATATAAAATTGATTTAATTAAATTATGTAATGAATGGTTCTAATGTAGTGTAAAATTGTTATTGAATGAAATTAAAGCGAAAGTCTTGCTCGTAAGATGTCATTTATGTTTATCATTTTAATTGAAATAAAATAAAATACTAAATGAAAATATTTTTGTTATAATATTTAGATGAAATATGATAAATTTGTATAAAATCTGGTCTTGCTTAATTTTTTTTCTGTATCAGCTTTACATGTTTGTAATATTTAGAAAGGTTATATATACATTTTCCGTTTTACATGAAGTTTATATTTACCAAAGGTCATGAACAATTATACGATAATATCTGGATATCCATAAAATTATCGTAGCGCGGCTACGAATAGGCATTTACAATTGACAATTTGCATTAAAATTTTACATATAAAATATTTTTCGTTTTGATTGAGAATTTTTCTCCTCTCCCTCGTTCAAAAATATTAAAAATATAAAATTTATAACGAATTTATCGAACTAGGATGGGGAATGTATATTCTGTAATGAAATATTCATATCCTGTCAGCAAATACTTTTTTTCTGAATATAAATAAAGGCATTATCATATTTAATCGATTGAATTTCTTCTTTTAATTACAATAAGTTAAGAATTTAAGATAAGAAAAAGTATATGTTAATTCGTCATTGAAAAAAGATATAAGAGGCAAACGTGACATAAAAATGGAAGAAAAAAATTGGACGATCATCCAATGAGAGCCAACGCGAGATCGGCTCTTGGCTCTAACAAAAAACCAAAAGCACAACGAATTAATCTTGTCAAGGTCGTGCGGAAACGCGCAAGTTTCTTCACCTCACTGGAATAAGAAGTGGACGAGGGAAAAAGTCGTTCCATATCCCCCCACCCCCTTCTCTCTCTCAGAGTGCCGACAGTGTGCAGCGTAAGTTTCGCGCGGATAACGATCGAGCGAATCATGAAAGGAAAAAGCGCATCGGCGAGAGGGTGGGGGTGGAAAGGGGAGTAGAAAGAAGGGCGGACCAAGACGCGGTGGCTTTATTCGCAGCGCCTATAAGAGGACGCTGACCCGTCGTTGTCATCCAAATGGAATCACGTAAGAACTGCAGCAAGCACGCGGTCGCTCAGTGATGAAGGATTGGCGGGAGGGGGAGGGGGCAAAGTGGTAAGCGCAAAGAGGGACGCACTTATTTATTATTGCCCCGTCAAGAGTCAATAGCCCAACATTCCGCGAGAGTCTCTTGGGGCCGATGCTGTCAAGGTGGGTCTTTTCTGCTCTCTTTTTTTTACTCTCCTCGTGCTCACGCGTTTTCCTTGGCATGACATTGTCCTTGCGAGCAAGGTGTGGCTTCTAAAATGTTGCTATGATGGACCAACCTAAGCTCCAATTACATTTAAGACCTTTTCATTTGCGCGTATTTGTGACGTCTTTGTAATCCAATTGGTACCCTCTATGACGTTGTTGGTAATCGTGGCTATCGTCGTTCGTCCTTATAATCGTCACACTTAATATAATCCGTATAATCGTTATTATCATTATAATCATTTACATAGTTTATTATGAAACCTCGAGGGGTTAAGTTAATTAAAAATGAAATGCAATTATTTGTTTGTATCCAAAATTACGCGTCGTAATAAAATATCATTAAAATAAATTCATGGTTTAAATGAGAAAATGCGAGCAAATCCTTCTACTTGGTGTTTAACTAATCAACTGTTAAAAAATTAGGGAATAGTGAAAATAAAAAAAATTTGGTTTTATAGGGACGAATGAAAATAGCGATTATTTCTCAATAGTGTAGACCAGCCTACGAGGAGTTATCGATTCACAAATGAATCGATTTTAAAAATCTAGCCACTTGCTGAATTTAGCCATAAATTATAATAATCATTATTGTTTAATTGTTCAATCCGATGTCCGGATGTCAGATAAGGCCTTGAAAGTAGTGGTATTATTGTGATTGAGAGATCGGGCATTATTAACTATCTTGCCAGAAGACTCGATTTGATCTTTGTTGCCGGTCGCATTTGTAAACGGCTGGATCGCGGGAAAATTATGAAGGATGCGATGGAGAATGGCCTTAAACCTATGTCCGACGAGTATCCAATATTTCTCTTTCACTTTCTCGGCTCACAAGCAAATTGAGGTCGAATGAACGACGAGGAAGGTGCGCATGGAAAATGAAAGGATAGTTGGAGACGATCTCGGGAGTGCTCTAGATAAAACGTGCCTCCACCCTGTACACTCGGTGGTACTATGGCTTACTCACGTGGGTGGATGCACCATGTTGAGAAGCTCGGAAGGCGATGTTGGCACTCTCCTGACGGTGAGCCTCCTGCCGTCGGACGAACCCATCCCGATGGAGGCTAGAGAGCGAATCGACACGGAGTCCGGGGGGTAGGGCCTCGTGGACATGCCGTGGCCGTTCTCCGGGAACAGGATCGAGCCCCAGCTGTTGCACGCGTTCGGTGGATACAACTGCTGCAACTGCTGTTGATGTTGCTGTGAAAAATATGATTTCGAGAGTGTTACACACGCGGCCGTTTCTCGACGCGATTCCTTCGGACTCCCACTCGTACGTTGGAGCTGAGCGCGCGCGCGCGCGCGCGCGCTAGCCCTCGATCCAACGGCTTTGGCTTGGGTAGGCGAGCCGAATTATTAAAAAAAAAAAAAAAAAAAAAAAAAGAAAAAAAGAAAAAGAAGAAGAAGAAAAAGGACCGAACTACCGGACTGGCCGAGGAACGATAATTCGAACGACCGAGCGTACTTTCAGGCATTATTTTCCTTGACAAGGGCTTTCGTCACTCCATTATTTCTATTGACTGACGACGAATAAGCGCGGCATTTTCTCAAATACGTTCCACTGTATTTGGATCTCTTCTTCGGACTCGTAAATCTATGTTTAATAACGTGATATTAGGTGGCCGACAGACATTAACGAAATTGTGAAAATAATGTCGACGAGTGTTTAGGAAATATATTCGACTGCAAAAATTGTTATCGCACTGACACGCATAACATACAAAGCCATCTAAATATATTTTGTCTATAAAAAGAATCTTACTTTCGAAGTTTTCACGATTTGAGACTTTTGTACTTGCCCTCGAGTAAGAATAAAACGTACAAACAAAAAAAAAAAAACACAAAAAAAAATACATAAAGTGCGCGAATGGCCTTGACCGACCAAAACGCACAATTTTCTTAATACGTGCTTTATACGAGCGGTAGCGAGACGTTGCGTTTTATTATAGAAAATAAAAAAAGAAAAGAAAAATACAAGCTATATTATCAAATTTTCATATTAAAATTATATATGAAATTATATAAAAGTAGCCGATAAAGTATCGGTACGTGAAATGTCCGCTGTTGTGGAGAACTTTTTACGCAATGACAATTTTTTGACTGTGTGGAACGTGTTATCTAAAGATCATTGTTACTAGAGGATGCAAGGAATATACGATAGAATAACGATTGCGATCATGTACTTAGTATTATCTGGTATTATAATA
Source organism: Ceratosolen solmsi marchali (assembly GCF_000503995.2). Classification (NCBI taxonomy): domain Eukaryota; kingdom Metazoa; phylum Arthropoda; class Insecta; order Hymenoptera; family Agaonidae; genus Ceratosolen; species Ceratosolen solmsi. The sequence goes on along the minus strand of NW_011948436.1, from coordinate 2,983,951 downwards.
TTGATAAGAAGGTATTGTAAGAAAGAGCAGAAGAATGCCGTCGATTAGAAAATGCAAATTCGGAATAAACATATGCAAGAAATAGTGTAAATATTTAATTAGATATTTGTATGGTATTTACGCGTTATCCACGTAACCTTGGAAAGTCATCCTTTTGTATTTTTCACTGTCGCGAGACGAACTTTTAAGCAAGTTGATAACACTAGTTTTTAAAATATAACGGATAACGAAGCCATGAAAAACACGTCGGATACAATAGTTTCATATTAAAAATTTTACAATAATTTTGCAATCATAAGTATTGGCTTTGAATTTTCTCAAGCTCGAAGTTTTTATGGTAATTTTGAAAATTTTGTAATCTTGTAACATCAAGATGTCGATAAATGTTATGCAATAATTAATGTAATCCTATTGTTTTGCAGCGTTCTTAGTTTTATCTATTTCTATGGATATAATACCAATATACAAAAAAAAAAAGCTAACGAATAACATTATTTTTATTGCTTCAATTACGGCGATGAATATAATAATTAATTAGAAATTATGTACAATTCTACGTGCGCATTGTTCCAACTATTTATAATATTAAGAGCTATGCAATCACAAACAAATAAAGTTTTCAAGCTACTACAGATAATAATATTTTTTCTTTATAAGCTTTTAATATATTGCCAAACTAACATCCTGTATAATTTGATTAATTATATTATGCCTAGAAAACATTTGTCTAAATAAATGAAATATGTACATGAAAATGTTAGTTATTAAATTTGATGAAAGAATATCATAAAGTTAATGGTATAAAAATAGATCAAAGAATTACTTCGTTGAATTTTATGCGATTAAAATAATATTTATCAATCGTTAATCAAATTTATTAAATATAGAGACGCAAAGTTTGCGTAATTGTGCGTAAACTTATAAAAATAATTGTAAAGCATTTTTTAAGTAAAGTAATTAATCAATCAATAGGACAACAGCTTATAAACAATTTGTTCTATGTCAAAACTGCCATAATTGTACGCCATTTCGATGCCATTAACGCGATTAATTATACATACTTAGTTTATCTGTTTATTTGTATTGATATGCACTTGGTATATAAATTCATTAAAAATTAAAATGGATTAAAAATAAATTACATATATTTTGATAGCGATACACGTTTTCATGATTGTTCATAATTGATTTTTCAAAAGTAAAATGAAAGTTAATCTAACGTTGGGATTACAATTTTCCAAAATAACGTTAAAACTGCTTTATTATAGATCCGGTGCAGCTATTTGAACGGGAGATCGTAACATTATTAAATTATAGAAAAATAGCTTCAAGCTCATAATGTAAGTATTTTGCAAAAGTTAACACAACCGTAATCAGTCCACTTGAAGTATAGTGGAGACGAAGTTTTTAAATTTTTCTTGGGACACTTTTTTCTTTTTGTATGAAAACATTGTAAACAATTTCACCAATATTTTCAAAACTTCAATCAACTACACACGCACACCACTCTGTGAGCAGCTATTTAAAAATCTGCGCGTCATTCTACGAAAACGGTACACCAAATGAGGCGGCAAATTCAAATTATAATGCAAGCTTCTCACTTCCTTTGATTGGCTAAATCAATATTTCTTTTTAGATGTAATGTTCTATGTGAAATTTAATATCATCACGCGTAATGCCATTTCTTTCGCATTGTTAATGACGTTAAATAAATGTAGTTAATAAAAAAATTAAGCTATTGCTCTCAATGTTATTTGTTGGAAATATATGTGTATATATATGTAAATTTCTTTATATTCTCTTAAAAAAAAAAAAAAAAATAAAAAAAAATCGAATGTATGACTTTAGCTATACCTGTAAAAGATCGAGCTTAAGGTGATAAGAATAAAGAAAAATATAGAAAAAAATTAAGTTCCAAAGTTCCATACACGGGCTCCTACATTAATTCGTTATTTGCTAACATTTTCAGTATTGAAATTAAACTTGAATTACCGTACTATTGAAACAATAATTGCAACAGCAACAAATCAAGTCGGCACGTTAAAAGCATTATATCGACAATAGAATCTCTTAATAAATTTAGACTTGTTGTATGATAGGCCAATCGACTGAATGACATATAGCGCTAATTGTTAAATTTTGCCAACACTCGTTAAAACTCATAGCGACGTACGCTCGCTTGACTGCGTTACAAAATAATATCTGGCCGCATAGGCCACTTTAGAACCAAATATACCAATATATTCCTCGTCCCCGCCCCACCCCCAACCGTCAATATGGCCAAGAAGATGCTTCCTAATCAACAATTCAGCTCGTCAATTTGACAATGCATCGCGACATTATTCCAATACTATTTAAGAATTGCTTATTTCTTAGTGATAAGTTGCCATGCATGATAAATCGACGTATCGGACATTAGAGAAGCGATCGTTAATCATCGTACTCGGAAAGCCCAATAATTGAAGGATGATGGGCAAAAGTCCCGCGCCACGAATAATATATCGATTAAGCTCTCGATTAATTGAAATATAACTGAAATGCCATTACTCGTGCACGCGTGGTCGAGCGTAGCTTGGTGGCGAACCTCCACGGTCCGACGCAGCGTTCGAAACTACCCGACGTGCCGGCTCAAATTAACAGGTCGAGTCCTCCACGAGAGATTGCGCGCGCGCGCGCGCGCGCAACAACAATGTCACCTTCTTCCGCGCGTTACCGCTCGCCCCGCTCCACACAGTCGACTAGACGAGACACGCGCGCTAGAGATCGAGCGTGTGGTGGATGTGGGTATGGAGAAATAAATAAATAAGGGGCAAAAGTACTAACGGGGGGGGGGGGGGGGGGGGGGGGGGGGGGGGGGAGAGGCTAGTACCGGGCAGCAGTGGTGCTCGTCGCTGGTGGAGCTGGACTTGAGCGAGCGCATGCTGGGATGTCTGTTGCAGTGTCTCGTTTGCTGGGCCCTGAGCTGACGGCCGGTGCTCGGTCGCTGCGTAGGTGGCGATTTGTCCCGGAAGCTATCCGCGCTGCCGTGGAGGCTGCCGCCGCGACTCGTCGCTGAGCAGGGACCCAGGAGTCGGCCGCGTTCCTCGTACGGCGAGTCCGAGTCGTTGTCCAGGTGGCTGCACGAGCACGACCACAATGGGTTAGTCGTGAGTACTCGATTTCGAGCGGCTGGGGACTCGAGGGGACGATAGGCCGTGGGATGGTGTATCACTTGGTGTGGTTGGTGGAGAGAGGGAGAGAGGATCGAATCTATTCTTCTTTTAGTGACGAGGAAAAGGGAGAAAACGAAGCGTTTGTTGATGTACTTAGTCGGGAGTTTAATGTACATTAGCGTGGCTACTTGACGGTGCTTGACAGACTTGCTCAAGTTGCAGGATTTGTTGGGTGCTTACGGGATTCTCATGCGTGGAATATAAGGATATATGAGGTTGGGTGTGTGGCATTTGATGATAAATTTCGATTTATACGCTGATCTTTGGTTATAATTTTTAAATTATAATGTGATAATTAGCGTATTATTAGCAAGACCAGCGGAACTTATTATTTGCAAAATTTTATTCTTGATAATACTTGAGTAACTTTAATGAGCGTAAGTCATAATTCTATGTAAATTAAAATATATTGCAACACCGTCATATCATTGTGTTATATTAATAATATAAATCGTATAAGTTAGTTGAATTGAATATTTACATTGATTTGAAAAATTAGTTAAACGAAAAGACAATAACTAATTTATCTTTAGCGCGACATGCCGATAAACTTTTCGATAAAAGCATCTTGTAGAGTATAAAAGGTACAATTATTATTTAAAAGATAATGTTTATAAATTTATAATATAAACAAGACTAACAGAATATCTTGAGAACACATTTAAGGATTTTCTTCCGAATTAATAATAACGAATGGAATTAAGAATGAGACTTAAATTAATGATACAAGCGAGCTGAAATTCAAAAGTGCTTTAAATCTAAATTTTAACGGAGCTGTATTCTTTTTAGCAAAAAAAAAAAAATTGAAAATTACAGTATTTCAGTGATTAAACACTAACTCTACGTAACTTACACACGGTTTGGCTATAAATTATCTCATTATTTGCTATACTTTATTTATAAAAATAGCAGCTTTATTAGTTTTCATCCTAAAATATATTATAGAAGTGCGCGCTGCGTTCAATTACAAATTGTCGGCTAAAATTTTAAAACGATAATATTATTTATTATGAGCCATGTCTCCTGATATTTTTTCATGAAATGGAATTCGTATGACATTTCATTTATTTCTTTATTGTTAAGCCGTACGACGTATAATCACAATTTTCGTATCATTAATAGCAGCGATTTAATGAAATTCAGAAAATTGTTAATATCCATAAAGAATAAATGATTTATTTTTTCTAATGTTGCGCTTAATTAATCTAAAAAGACGAGCACGGATGTGATAGAATTATGATCTTTCTCAATATTTAACATTTTTACTTTTTGTAGCTATAAATTTTGATTATATACATATGCGATAAGAGATATAAGAAAAATATTCTTCTATAAATAATTTTATCAAATATTCAAATTTGATTAATGTTAGTTAAAATAAAAAAGAAAAGAAAAAAGATTATAAATCTATTCAGTTGATGTAACTCCTTATAAAGCTAGCATATTGTTACATATTTCATGATCTAGGAATCTATCTAGGAAAGAAAAATTTTGTAGTATAGTTAATAATAATTTTATATTATTCATAGTTTATGATGTAATTACAAAAATGTTGACAATTTATCGATATATTATCTGAACGATATATAACTTATAATAAATATTCCCTTTTCAAAGATTATCAGTTAGATCCATTAATATAAAATCTTTTATAAATAAAAACATTTATATGTTTGATATTATATACAAAATTAAAACTGCAATGGGCAGTCCTAGTTTGGAAATATACGAAAAGTGTATTTACTTTTTATCGCGGTAGCTTTTATTAAAATAATGTATAAAATTAAAGAAAATATTTTTGAAAAATTTTGTTTTCAAACAAATCCGAAGTTTTTTCTTTTTTTTTTTTTTATATTATTTAATAAAGATATTATTTTAATCTATTGCACGAACGTGTGTTAGTTGGCTTTAATTAAGTCATAAATTATAAAACAAAATTCCAAACAATTTATTCTTCATTAAATATAGTATTCAATTTTTTTTTTAAATTATTCACTATAATAAGTTCCGATGCGCCTGATGCTATAAACAATACAACTACAAATACATATAAAAAAAAAAAAAAATGTTATTACCTGGTGCAATAATTTTGCCAAGATAATCGTATCAATAATAATTATTCATTTTAAATTCAATAATTACATTGCAATAATAATTACATTATTCGAGTTTATGCACTATATATTTAAAATTTCGAAGCTGATAATAATGCAAAGACTTTGTTAATAGAATATCCGTTACACTATTTAAAATTAACAGTATTTTCATTAACGTTATCAACATTTTTCTCCTGCTAATTAGCTTTTATAAGCAAGAAAGAAATGGATGATTCATGACAGAATGTTTAAAACATTTTTAATGATCATTCGTTATAATTTTCTTCAAACATTATTGAAAATAAGCATTCGAATGCTTTAGCAACTGAACGTTAAAGCACGGAAAACCGTATAAATACTATTAATAGAGATATATAAATAGAAAAACAACACCGCCATTACGCGTAAATCTAAAAAAATGCTCTCTACATTTATTAAGCAAGGAATGGAAAAATTTCCAATTCTATCGGTAAATCTACCTGTTTAAACAATCGTTGTTTAAGTCATCGGAACTCTCCTCCTCCATCATCGTGCTCATTTTGCGCAATTGGCTATTGGATTTAGCCGCGACCTGTGCCAGACTCTTGCTCGTGTGCGTACCCTGGGAATTCTGGGCATTATGATGGGCAGTCTGATGATGCTGATGGTGATGGGACTTGGGCGGGTGACCGTCGCCGTGGACGGCTGAAGGCTTGGACGTCGTGGACTCGGCGGGCGACGTCGCGGCGATGACGGGCTGATCGACGACGACGACGCCGGGATTTTTCGTTACCGACTCTGCCTTATCGCTCGGCGTGGCGAATGGTTCCATGATGTCATGACGCGCCGTCGCCTGACCTCGCAACAGATACAATTTTTTCAAATTTTTAATTATGGTAATATCCTGCCAATTACTTGACTTAGTCGGGCTCAAGAAAGCTCGTTCGCTTCGATGAATATAAAATTGGTAAGTAGTTGGTTGGATGTATTTATAAAGTGGCTTTCTATTGAGGAAAAGCAGGTATGTGAGGAAAGAGAGTATGATTAATGAAGCTTTGACGTGGTATTTGAAATAGGCTGATGTCGTTAATTAGCCATCTTCGCGTTTAATACGACTGAATAACTAATGGCTTTATGAACCGAAGAAGATTTAACATTTTATCATCCACTTCCATTGGTAATAATTTGTATAATACATGTGTAACGTTCATTGTAACACACGATATGCGTATATTTTCTAAATGTATATAAAGTGCCACATCATTGTTTATTTAGTTTTGTAGTGGATGAAAAAAGTCATTTAAAGAAAAAAATATGCATTATAAAATATATTTTAAAGATTATAAATAAATCATTATTGAATAAATTTCAAATTATTGTGAAAACTTATTTTTCAGTGAGAATGGAGACGATAGCAAGACCGTTGAAACAATAATTCCCATGTCAAATAATAACATTAAAAAAGATAAACTGAATAATATTTCAGAATAATGTGTTTTGAAAGGATTGTTTCTACTTACTAGAAATGAAGGTGACATAAAGTAAGGGACATGTATGTAAATGAGAATGTTAACAATATTAATTTAATAATATACCGTTTATCTAAGTCATTAAAGTCTAAATAGTAATTATTAAAAGACTTTTAATCTACTTTATTTCATATAAATTTTTTCTCCATAATAAAGTATGTAACTTTAAACTATGTCACACGTACAAAGATTTGAATAAAATTTCTTACAAGCTTGATTAGAAGAATTTAGATATTAACTTTATCAAATATTACAAAAAGATAAATTTCTTTGCTTCCCTTTCTCAATAAAAATTCTATTAATCTCGCTTACGTGACAAAGACGCATACGTAAAATCTATTTAACACTTTTCAAAAAATATCTGAATATTTCACAAATATAGTTTTTTAAAGATCTTGTAATTTTTTTTTCTATGTTATAATAGCTAATTTATTTACACGTAAGCATTTAAATTTAGATATATTGATCTAAAATAATTTTTACACATAAATTATTTTTCATTTGTTTAAATTATTGAACATAACTTAGATTATCTATAACTTGGGTCACTAAAAAAATTATGAATTACTTATATATTTATCTGGTTTTCACAATAAAAGCATTATTGCTGATTTCAATATTTTTACTTATTCTTAAACAAGATTATTTAATACAAATAATAAACTATTTTTGCAATACATTTCTGTAAAAATTTAATGGCTTTGTTATTATTCCACACATTCAAATAAAGCATTAAATTTGTTTCTATTCATAATTTTAATTTTTATAGCTTAAACTCTGAAAATAACTTAGACATTTACTTGTCAAATAGTTCTAATTTACTTAATAATATACAGTGTATATACTATAATAGTTATATCTATTCTCTAGGAAAAACTAGATATTTTGAGAGTATAAAGTACTTTTTTAATACTCGTAGTAGTTTTCAGTTTAAAAATATTATTTGCTACTCTACTTACGAAAAATTAAGAATTTTTCTTTGCAAATAAGTTAAAAATTTTTATGCAATTTTTATATAATATATGGATTAATTGGGCTGATAACTTTTAACATAAAATTAACAACACACGCATTTATTTTAAAATTCTCTAACGAAATATGAATTTTTTTCTTTTAATAATTTAAAATATATTAACTATTAATAGCATAAATTTATATTTAAACATTAAACGATTAGTACAAATGAATTTTACAGTTAGAATTGTTACTATAAAGAAACTATCGTAATACTGAATTTTTTTTTAAATGATTTTGGATAAGCCATGATGAATATTGAAAATAAATTATTTCTAAATATTTAGATGAGTATTTTTATATTCACATCAAATAATATAAATAAAAAATAAATAAAATATTAATTACCAATTACTCTACCGTTACTTTTCTTAAATTGATAATCTTTGCTGTTATATATATTTTTATAATATAGATTATAATATATATATATATATATATATATATATATATATATATATATATAATATAGAAATTATAATATAATTTCATAATATCAATATATTTCATACAAACTATTAAATAATAGGCTTATTAGTAGTAAATTATACAAGTAATAATAATACACCTTTTTTTATTACTAAACTCTAAAATAAATTGTGAATGTAAAGTAGTTTTGACATACAAGATTATTATTCATCAAATTATATAAATATTATTGATATGATGATAATGATACTAGAGATGGCAACTAGAGATTTTAAAATTACAATAATCTTTATTTCTTTGTAATTATTTTCACGATATTTGTGTAGGAAATTAGTTATTAAGCTAAAATTAGGCGATTGAGTAATATGAAAAGTTAGTTCGGTATCTTAAATATTGCAGAAAATATCATTAATATTTAAATTTCATTCAAATTATAAAGTTTTTATTTTAACAGATGATACGAGATAATATCATAATATATTTCAAAAAAATACTAAAACTAATATAAACGTCGAAGAAATGTGTTTAATACACAGTGAAGAAAAATGCTTCAAAAATACTGCAAAAATAAAATTTTTGAAAGGAGATTATAAAATTAATAGATTTATTTGTCATAATTAATCATTTGATATAACTTTTCTATCATATATTTATAAACGCAAATTCTCGATGAATGGAGAATTAAATAAACATTATCATAAGTGTGTCAGGAAAAGCGATTACTCACCGATCTTCTGACTATCGATTAGATTTATTGATCCGATCAGATCATTATGTCGTATAGCTTAATACGTTGATCGACGTTTGTTTTATAAGACTATTAAAAGAATATTACACGGGAGCAACTTCGTTAGAGTAAATAAAAAATTTTATTAATATATTGAAAGCAAATGTGAAGAAAGACAGTATTTAAACAATAGATCAATTGCCTTGGTTTTATTAAATATATCCTTGATTATTTATTAAAACGACAATATTTACTATTTTTATAATTCATGTTGTAAATTATTAGTTTCTAACTTTATTTTTTAAGTAAAATTGTTTTAAGGTAAGACTATTTTACACAGTATATTTTGTATACTAGTGACTGCATTATTTTCACAATATTCAGTACATAATTTTATTAAATAATATTTCAATGTAATCATAAAGGAATTATATATCAACATTATAATATAATTTATATCTTTCCCTTCATTTTTCATAAATATTTTAATAAATATATTAGGTATTATTAAATTTGTATTAAATTAATTACGATTTTTCAACAGAATATTTTGAAAATATCATACCTATTTATTCCATATCATTCGATTTACGATTTTAGTAAAGTATTCGAGTCTTAATCACTATTATCAATTAATTAATTGAAGAAATAATTTATTACAAATCAATATAACACTTGTGATTGATGATTAAATAATAATATTGTTGCGCTAAAAATATTTTAATTTATTGTTGTATTAAATTGTTTAGTAAAGAAGAGAGCTTAAAAATATTAACTCTCATTAGTTATTTCATTTTATCTAATATAATAAAAGTAAAAAAAATTATTCAATTTATGCATAACTATATACTTTGTTGGAATGATAAACGTTTCTTAAGAGAATTAATTATTATCCATTAATGAATTGATCAATAAATATATAATAGGTAATGATAATAAATTTGTTGTCCAATGTACGATATCAATAATAGGAATAATAATAATATATTTGAAACAATTTTTTAATTTTCATTATTACAATAGATATAAAATATGTACAGTACTATTGAGAAATATATTTGTTCTCTATATTTCTGTTCATTGTTATTAAAGTTCTTAATTATTATTCATTAACTTATTCATAGCTATAAAAGTTCAGTCAATATTTATTATTTCATTTTAAAACGATTATAGCGTAAAAATTGAATAAAAAAAATTGTATATTTCAATAACTGTTGTTATCCAGAAGGAAAATAATATTGTTCAAAACAAATTGATAATTTGATAAATTATTATTAAAATAAAATCAATATTTTAGAAAATGCCGTTTAATATTTTGCCTTAAATATTATATATATATATATATATATATATATGTATATCATTATCAATCGCAAATTATGTCTCGCTTTCATATTATTAGAAAGGATTATATTTGAAATAAGAAATATTTTGAAATTAGTTTTGAGCATTGTCATAAGACATTATTTCAAGCTTAAAACTAGTTTTTACTTTAGTAGTTTGCTTCACTTAAACTTTATAATAAAGTAAACTTGCAATTGACTAGTACATAAAATCATTGTCATTATTTGCATTTAAAATTTGAGTTGAATTTTTCACGAACTAAAAACCACCATATTGCCTTCAAAATATAACTCTAAAAAATTTACTTCATATCACATGTCATGTTATTTTCCATTGTTTCTTGGGTTTTATTGAAGAAAATTCAAATAAATATTAGAGATAAATTCATTTTTATCATTAGAAATTTTTCAAGAATATATTTTTACCATTCTTTTATAATATCTAAGTAAAATATGATTGCTTTAACAAATATTTCTTTATAAATTTATCTTGCTTTTACACAATTGGTATAAAAAATTTCTTATTTTATCAACCGTCTGTTGTTGGGTATTCAGTTTTGGAATTTTTTTTTTAAAATTCTTTTGAACAGTAATAATAATTGTGATTACGTGAAAAACAAATCTTTAAACGAAAATCTCCAGTTTTGTTATAAAATATATTAAAAGCAAATGTTTATGAAATAAGAGACAATAAATGTATATATCTATAAAATTGTAATAATTAAAGATCTATTGACCAAGTTCATTATGCGGCTAATGATATTTACAAGTTGCTGGCAAGTATAAATTTATCAGATTTCAAAATACTTTTTTGATACTTTATATCTTCACAACATTGAACTCATTTTATTCTTATTTTTTCAAAGCTATTTTCTTACTGAATTTATGCCTTTTGTTTCTAAATTAATTTTTTATTTTATATTTCTCTCTCGTTCTATATTCAAATAAATTTCGAAGCAATGGAAATTTATTTTTCAAAATGTTTTTTCGCATTAAACGTTGTTGCTTTAATTTTATGAATTCTCTGTTTGAATATAAGCATTATATTAAATATAACAATATATTAAATATAAATTATTTATTTAGCAACAGGTTTGTAAGAATATAAAATTTAACGGTTTTTTCAATAAAACCAAAATGTAACCGAAAACATTTATATGATTGACGTACACGTAAAAATAAAATATATCGAATTACAAATATATCGTATACAAATAAAATTCTATATATTTTATATATATATATATATAATTTATTTTCTAATTATTTAAGCTTTTAAAAATTCATATTATTCTATACTACAAGCAAGTATTATGATTATTATCATTACGTATTCCTATGTGTAGATAATACAGAACAAAGGTTAGTATTTCTTAGATTTTAAAGAAAAAAAAAAGAAAAGAGTTTTCCGGAAATCTTAGAAGAAATGCTTACCGACATTACATTTAATTTTATGTTATCAATCTTTTATTGAATTACGAAGCATATATAATTACACCAGTGAGTTGTATGTTTTTATAATTTTATAATAATATAATATTACAGACTGATAACTGATATACATATATTTGGATTCGCAATTTTCACTGTTTTTTTTTCCTATTATAGTCAATTGAAAATTATCGTAAATTCAAGGGCAAAAAAAATCAAGCACTTACTTTCATTCCTGACAATTAGTATCGGGAAAGCATTAATGGTTATCAAGTTTGATCTACTACTTTACGTGAAAAAACGAAAAAGACATGATAGTGCGATAAAGGCCAAAGATATGAGGCCACCTCTTATCAACCGAATGAATCTTATCGATGACTTAGTGTGTCTGCTAATGATTTCGCAAACATTATAATATATTTTCCCCCTTAATCAGCAAGGTTTCTGATATTCAGTTACGATATATTTTCGTAATATTATTCTTGTCATTGCAAAAATCTCGAATGCTTTTTTTTTTTTAATTTTCCTTCATAAATGATACTTTACATTATCTAAGGCTAAAGTTTAAGACTATCGATCGATTATCCTTTGATTGGCAAACATTGTAACGAGCTGACTATATTTAATTCCTAGTTTTAAATTAGAAATAATACTTTCAAAAAACATAATATTTCCAAAATGAAATGAATACAATAAATTATTGTCAATTAATGAATTTGAGAACATTTAATGCTATAATTTATACTAATAAAATTATACGAGTACTTTGATATTTATATACTTATAGTACACAATAGTTTATATTAGAAAATTTATGTGTAATATGATAATTATGTTAAAAAAAGTGTATTACGATTTTATTAATACTAACTATTAATACTGTCAGTCTATGTGAATATCGATTCATCCCAAAGAAAAAAAAAAAAAAAAAAAACAGGAAAAAGTTTAGTTATTTTTCTTAGTGATTAAAGAAAATATAATTATTTTCGTATTATATCGTAATAATATTGTCTGTATAAAGATATTTGATGAGAGCAATTTCAATCTATCGGGACGTATGGAAGAGCTTACAGACATTTTCATTTAACTGTGTACTTAATCAATAATTATAATGTTAATGTAATTATCAATTCAGCTGATAAAGTAGCTAGTAAAATTATAAATATTAAAAATTATTTTCTATTTTATATTCAAGCTAATGTACAATATATATTATAATTTAATAATGGGTATTTACATTTTTATTTAATAGCTTGAATAACTGATATATTTATAGAGTTAGGTCAGTTCAAAGGGGGCACTGAATGATTTCAATTTGGAAATGTTAACTATTCACTTTGATAGTCCAGTCATTAGAAATAAAGACGCGATGGTGTGCACTAATTCTTTTCTCGTTAGTGTGCAAATTCAAATGTAAGCGATGCATCAAAATGCTCGTCATATGCCATATTAAGTTAAACAAATTAAATAAAAATTATTATGGCAATTAATCGTGAAAAATAAATGTCAATTTTATTATTAAAAAATTTTCAAACGAGATAATGAAGTATTAACCCTTTAAAAAATATCACTCTAAACACAAATTAGAATCATAAAATTTCTAGTTATTTGTGCAACTAATAAATATTAAATATATATAATAGGCATAACACAATGCAGGCATTTAAAAATAATTATAATTAACTTTTTTACTTGTTTTTCAATGCTCATTAACGAATGGCAGACTTTTAAAATTCCCTTTTTAAACTGTTCACATATCAACAATTGTTTATATTTTTCTCATATTTCCGACTACTAATCCTCACAGCTTCATTTTAATCAGAGTTCCTATACTCGTTCATTCGCTCACTTAAACGGATTTCCCGTTCTTCACTTATTGAGTTTCTTTCGACCAATTTAACGGTAATTTATCTATGAATAAAATTGTCGTTCTTTCAGCCGAAGCACTATTAGCTCTCACAAAATGAGCTTGACAAGGGAATGAAAGCCTATGGGGCCCATTTCGTGAAAACAAACTATCACTTCAATTCAGCAATATTGTAAGTCAAATCATGCATGCCGACGAGTGAAAAACACGTGTACAAGTGGCGATCTCGGGTTGTGGACTCGTTTCTGTATGTACAAGTGCGCGCACGTACGCTCGTCGCATGATAACACACTCGTTGTCCGCGATATGTGCACACTGACGCCAGAGTACTTTGAATTATACAATCCTTACGCCCGCGGCGCAGGGGTTACGCGTCAACGTGGTGCAATGACTGCTCGAGCGTATATTAAAGTTATTATAGCTGTATGTGCGCGCGCGCGTGTGCGTGCGAGCGCGCGTGCATGATAACTCGAGCCCATGGGTGTTGCCGTAAAAGTTTCTCCATTTTCTTGGTCATCGACGACTCGTATTTGCTTGTGCTATTGAAGTGCCGCCTTCCACAATGGCAAGGCACCCGCAGCAAATATTACTTTCATCGTTTCAACAATTGAAAATTCCTTAAGCCCAAAAATATAAGCATTTACGTAATTGTCGAGACATTCATCTTCCAAATAATTATCAACAAGCCAGACGAAGTTTAATAATACTTTAGTAAAATGTAACTCTTTGCTCGTTATTTCTAAAGTAGGCGACACTTAACACGAATATTTTTAAGATGCTTAAAAATATTTTAAGGCTTTTTAAAATTTTTACTATCAACTTCATATTTACTATAGACGACCGTAAAACTCTT
>NW_011948436.1:2929960-2969461 GCF_000503995.2 Ceratosolen solmsi marchali | reverse complement strand
CATTTACATTTACCCATTTTTCACAATCTCCTCGCTAAAAATACGATTTTTTTTTTCATTTTTTTTTCCTTCTTTTTAGATAAGAATCATTATATATTAATTATTGCTATATACTGGAAATTCTTAAAGTCATTTCAACGATAATCTGTTAGTAAATTGAATATTATTAAATACATTAAATATTAAATATTCGTTAGGCATTTGATATTTAAGAGACATTATGGCTTAGTGTGCTTATGATAATGTAATTTTTTCTAGATTAAATAAAAGCTTCATCGTAATTGGAATAGAAAAAAATCTTATAATCCTATAATTAGAAAAGGAATACTTATTCATAAATGAGTAAGAAAAATCTTTCATAAATGTAAACAATTTCATTGAATTTTCTTAACACGTTTCGAAACACTAAAAAAGTCATCGTATCAATTCAGTACATTGAATTATATAGTTGTAATTGTACTATTTAAACCATATAGAGATTTAAAACGGTATAAATGCTATTAAAAAAAAAAAAAAAAAAAAAAAAAAAAAAAAAAAAAAAAAAAAAAAAAAAAAAAATAGCTCACGTTGTAATCCAGTTATTTCTTTAAATGCAATTATTAAGATAAAATGCTGTTAAAATGCTACGATACGATATAAACGCATCATTAAAGGAATTTCTGAGAACACGTAGTAGAGGGAAAGTGTCACTTAAGTCTAACTGACTTACATTCCTAAACATCTTAATCTCTCTTAGCTCAATTTCCGTTCGATTAAAGGCTTCTATATTTTTAAATTAACGTATCAAATAGAGTTTGAAATAAAAAAAAAACGGTTCATTTAATAATGCTAAGAGCATAATTTTTATATACTAAATATTCATTATGCAATTAATTATTTCATTTTTAATATTATATTTCTATTATTGATGTTTAATACTTCTTAAGTTTGTATTGCCGTATATATATATATATTTATATATACCACTTGTGATTTTCGTAAAAATTGAACTATAAAAACAAACTGAAAATATTTATCAATTAATAATATGCATATAGATTTTATTTATTAAAAAATGCTGATAATACATGTTTTATTTTCACCAAATTTGTATATCTGCTGACTTTTATATTTTTAAACGATATGTTTCAAGAACTTATATCCAGCTTACATATAAAAAAGAAATAAAATGTTTATACAGCTGACTTTATTTGGATAATTAGATTGTTTGATGATTTTGTTTTTTAGATCGGATGAATTCAGAACACATTTATCCTTATAAACGGAATTTTCAATAATAATAGTTGACTTTCAATAGCTCTTTGAACTTTGAAATGCTCAACTAAGCATTATTAAATAACACTTGCCCGTCGGCTAAATGAATTTTATCATTAAAAGCAAAATAACAAATTTATTAAACAATTTTAGCCCTGTAAGTAATATTTCCTCCAACGACATACCTTACGAAGGCTCCGAAAGGACACTTCATTGTTGTTTAGATTAAAAATTCACGGCATCGTGTTAAACATATCTAATGGTAAACACGAGAGAGCTTAAGTTTCGAAACGCACCGAAAAAAAGTGTCATAATAATTATGCAGTGCGCTTAAATAACAATTTGTATTATGTCGATGTATTAAGCCTTTAGCCGGAAATATATAGAAGAGAGAGTGAGAGATCATAAATTTAAGCGACGTCGTTAATTCGGCGCCGCGGCGATAAACTACCTGCTCGCACGTGCTCCTGTGCGCCATTTTCACGAATTTGCACGTGCACCCAGAGGCTTTCCGGCCTCCTCTTTCCTCGTCTCTTTACTCAGCAGCTCTTTACGAGCAACAGTCCGACACCCACATATCCCGCGAGATCCGCTCGCGCTTAATTTCCTCCGAGACGCGCACACGTATTTTTTATACGGAGTCGTAGCGCGCATCCACGTGTGCGTGACCATTATGGACGTACGTCCGAGTCGTTGGACTCGATTACCCGCAGTGAGATCTTTAATCGGCACTGTTGCATAAGTGATTTCTGTATTGAGCCTGGGGTGAGTTAAATTACGTGGGGCGATGGTCAGTGCGAGTGTCGCTTTGATGTCAGTGGTCGTCCCATGATAGTGGCTTACTTTTCTCAACGTAGCCGAGCCATCATTGCCGAGCATTGTCAACACGGATTGCAAATTTGAGAAATCATTGATAAATCTTGTCGACTCGCGATATTCGTAATATCAATCATCCGCTAAATACGCAATGAATCGGCAAGCTCGTTGCGCATTTGGACAAATGGAAACATCACTTGGTGGCGGTGAGAGCCGCGAATTGCATTCAATCTATGATATATGATAACAGCGTTTATCATAGAGTAAACAAAAGTTGTCGATATTGACATTTAATGAGAAGCATGCACATCCGCATTTTGTGTTGTGATAGATTATTGGCGGCTCAGCAAACCAGTTCACAAACAAGACCGCGCGCTTAAAATTTATAATTAAGATATAAAGTTCAATTACCGAGGAAACTTATTTTTAGGAGTAATAGAACACAAGATACCTCTGCAATTCGTCCAAGGAATCACGTGTACGTAGGCCTCAGCAGCTCGATTATCACGAATGCAAATGGCCTGAGCGATGCGAAACGAAAAACTGTATAAATAACGCAGCCGCTTGGCATGCGCGTCGGCGCACAATGTGGCGTTACAATGAAAATTCCCGTGGCGCGTTTTTCATGATTTCTCCTCTCTGCGTATGTTTTACTCTCCTCTGTCTGTATATATATATATATATATATATATATATATATCTCTATCTCTCTATCTCTCTATCTTTATTATCGATGGAGTACGGTGACGCGCCGGCGCGCAAGCTTCGTCACTTACGTGACAGGACAGTCATGTGTATACGCACGGTGTACGCCTGAATGAACATCACGCGAATCACGCGCGCATATAACACCTTTTGTATCACGAAATTGCGACTGTACTTGGTGCGCGGGTAATCCGAGACTAGTAGCACGTGCAGGCGACAGCTGACGATTCAGGCGAAACGTGCACACGCACGCAAACACACACACGTGCGAGCGAAGGATGATGAGGAGGAGGAAGGAAGTGCATATAGACAAACACACGCGGGCAGACATGAGCACCCATCCCCCCCCCCTCTCACTCAATTTCGCACTCCGCACTCTCACTCTCACTCTCACTCACTCTCACTCACTCTCTTTCTCTCTTTCTCTCTCTCTCTCTCTCTCTCTCTCTCTATTTCTCTGCCTGTCTCTCTCTCTCTCTCTCTCTCACTCTTTCTCTCGTGCTCGTTCGCTCGGTATCTCTTTGGTGCCTCTTTGGCGTGTACGTACCACCGAAGCAGAGGATTACACACCTACGACTCCCACTGATACACACGTGGAGTCCCGTGTGTAGACGCGTGTGTGTACGATGCTGCAGCTTCAACGGCACTGCGGCTCGAGGACGTGCCGGGACGCGCGACAGGACCAAGAGCCCCCCTCCCGTCCTGCGCTCGAGCGGGCCCCGAAGCGCCGCTTCCCCCGGGTGCCGACGACGCCTCTTCCTCGAGGGAAGCGCGTCACGCGCGCTGATTCGCATTCGCGCGCACAGAGTGCGCGCCGCTCTCTGCCCTTGCTCGCTAGCGCGCCTTTTTTACGCGGACGGCGCATTCTGATAGTGCGTCTTTCTCTTTTCTCTCTCTCTCTCTCTCTCTCTCTCTCTCTCTCTTTCTTTCTTTCTTTCGTTCCTGCCGAGCGGCTCAGCCCCCTCTTGCTGGGCTCGCGGCTACAATAATAGCCCGGCCTTATTTTGCCCCGCCGAGGAGGCGAAAGCGATGCCATAAGCCTAGCCTCCCGAGGCCGGAGCGCAGTAGTAGCGGCCGAGGACGGTTAGGCGATGCCAGCGCTCTCTTCCTCCTTCGCTTCTCCGACTCCTTTCTACCTACCGCTCCCTTCCGCCCAGCTCCACGTCATGCCCTCACTACGTCCACCACAGCACGGCCACCACCGTCCTACCCCACCAACCTCATCTTTATTTCTTCTTTATCGCGCTGTTACCGATCCTCGGCCCCTCCGCCCGCATGCACTCCGGTTCGTCTTGTTTTAACCGCCGGTTCGCTCTTTTACTACACTATTCAGGCTCTTTTGCTCGTCGGCGATAATAATAAAAATCGACTCCCGGCGTCTTACATGGAATTCGTTCTATTTTCGAATATCTTCGACTCCCTCGCTTTCGTTGTCGTCGTAGTGGTCGATACTTACTTTCCTCCTCCTCCTCCTCCTCCTCCTCCTCCTCCTCCTCCTCCTCCTCATCCTCCACCTTTACTTTCCATTTTACGTGCGACCCAATCAATTCCCCCATTCATTACACATCGAAATTATTATGCACTTCTCGACCTGTCCATCATTTATATCCTTGCAATTCTGCAACGAGCCGTGACTTTCGTTATGAGACATGTCGACTCTCACCAACTTTCAGACGATTCAGCACTTAGCCAAGCACCAAAATTTCCCGCTCCCATTCTAACTCTCTTCTTTACGTCTCTCTCCCCGACTCGTTACCATTATTCTCTTTCGTTAACATTGCATTTACTCTACCATGTCGCACTTTCTTTGTAAATTTCATTTTTCTTTTCTTTGTTTTTATGTAAATATTGTGATAGATTGCATATTGTTCATTTTGTATAATTTTATAATTTCTACATTATTGCCTTATGATTCATAAAGATATAATATATCTTTAACATTCCATGATCTCCATAATTCCATCTGTTTGCATTGATATGTGCCGCATATTTATGCAATTATGTAAATTAAATTTAAAATATTGAATGCCGTAACAGTCCCTATAATACTATGTGCTCAAAATTTGCACCCACATTCTTATATAAACAAATTAATTCATTAATTATGGAGTATATACACTTTTAATATATGAAAATAAGATTATTGATTGAAAGTGTAACCGCTCATGATACATAGAAAACTATTGTATATATAACAAATTCCCCTACGGTTACAGCCAATAAATACACTAAATTCTAAAGGGAACAACTGAATTATTAACTGAATTACGGATAAAATGAAATTTAGAAATTTATTATAGCAAAGTACTATTGTTTTATCATTTTTATTCTTTTTATAATAGTGAAAATAAGATTTCTTTATATAAAAGAATGCACATCAATATGCATTATGAAACTAAACTTTTAAAACTTTAATAAATAAACTATATAATGCTACATTTGACTATATAACATAAAAGTAATATATTATTCTTATTTCACGTACGAATAATTAATGCATACCTATTATTTAGAAAATGAAAGAATATATGACATAATTTAATCTAAAATTAATCTAAATTATCTTTGTATTATTTAGAATTCTTAAACAGATCTATTAATATAGCTTGACATATATATATATATATATAAATTATACAATTTTGTCAATAAACCAATTAATAGTATGAGCTGTAGTGTAAAAATTTATGCAGAATTTTTTAAAAATAGGAATTAGTTACATTAAATACTAACAAATCTATCTCTAAAATTTATATTTTATAATTCAAATATATATTTTTCTCTATCTTATTTTAATGATTTACAATTATAATACAATATATATTTCTGAAAGATTTCAGAAATTATTTAATAGCTGCTTAAATGAGCATATTTAGTATATATATATATATTGAATAAAATATATTAGAAATTACAAATGCATCTTGAACAATTACTTACTGGTTCTGTAATTTGTTGCATATGCAGTCAAGTAAAAAATTTATTTTTAAAGTATCAAATGTGATAATTTAATATTCTACAGAATGATAAGATGTATAATGTAATAATAAAAGAATAATGTAAATGCAATGTAAATTAAATGAAGATAAGCTAATGCAACTGTATATTTTATTAATATTTTAATAAAAAACTTTCATCTTAAATAATGCATATAAATATATTTATATAGATTACGTGATTTTCAAAAATGGCTATTTACTATTCTCAGTTAGTAGTGAAATCAGTATCTATAGATATTCACATGATATAAATGGTTTCTTCGCACTTACAAGATGTATACACATCCATGCACGCGCGGGCACACACACATAAACACGCGCGCGCGCACACACATGTGAATTTTGTATATTTTGAAGTCTTTTAAAGTACAAAACAAAATCTTTGATAAAATTTTACTTGACGTAAAAGTAATTTAATAAAAGATTATAATTCTAAATGAGATATGTGTACATAAGTGTCGGATAACTATTGAATAAATTATTTAAAAATTTTTCTAATGAATAATTATTGTATTACTATTATTGTTATTATTAAGTTGAATAATATTCATAAATTATTGAAATATTAATAGTATTATGGCGCAAACGACAAATCGTATTTTTATGCTCAAGTAGTAATTATCTAAAAAGTTAAGGTCAATTAGTATGAATTATGAGCCAATGCATTTTATTGTTAAGCCTCGGAAAACAAATCCAGGAGTCTTATCCGCATTAATATTTTAAGATGTTATTGTGCTCATTGTATATAAAATACGCCAAACAAATAAAAACAGCAAATATACTAGATATAAATTAGACTATTATAAATTCATATTCTATTCAATTATTTCTTAATTATGGATTCAAATTATTTTCTAAAAATAAGCAAAAGAAAAGGTTGGAAAAATATTAAATAGTTAGAAAATACTCTATGACCGATTAAAATAGACTATACATTATTATTATTCGAAAACTTCATTGGATGAAAGCTTGTTTTTAAAATTTATCGTAACATGCAATTATAATATTAGTGATCTTAATGGAAAAAAGATTTATGTTTACGTATTTATAGCAGACTTATAAATGTTTAATTAAAAAACTTTGAATATTATAAAAGGGAATATTTAATACATTTTAACATAACGCTTTTATATTATTAATGTATAATATTGAAGCTTCAATTTTTATGACGCAGTACTTTCATGGCTTTAATAAAAATTTAGTTAAATATCTAAGATTCAACAAATATGGAGTAAGAATTGATTTATTGGCAAAAAAATTTTATTGTAAAAGAATTAATTCATATGTTTCTAATCCATGAAATAAAGAAGATTGATCAATTTATAGAAAAACTAGAAACGATGTATGGTCAACAATTTTATTTAAAAATCTTCTAAAAGTAACTGCCACGATATTTTATAAGAAATATATTTTCTAATTTTGTCCGTTAAAAATATGGTGAATAAGTAAATACATGTCTTCGATCGATATATATATATATATATATATATATATATATATATATATCAAAGAATGAACAAAGTAAAATCACTTTCAATTGTACAAAATAAAGCAAAGTACCGAAAATAAAAGTGTGCTATATCATGTGGTACACACCACATTGCTCCGTCTTCCCCTAAATTTGATCAAGAAGAACTTTAACTTTGATACTTCAGTTATAAATAAAGTGTAAAATACGTTCAAAAGTAAAATGAAGTTTGTGGTTTATCGTTTATTTAAAATTGAGAGCGTTGATATATATATATATATATATATATATATATATATATATCGATCGAAGACATGTATTTACTTATTCACGTAAAAAATAAATGTCATTGGTGTTAGATAAATTAAATAGATAGTAATTCATCTGTTTGGTCAAAGAGGTTGTTGTACTTTTTAAATTAAAGAATTGTATAAGGAATGAAGAAGCTTATGGATTGGAAGTTGATAGATGCTTCGATCGACATTTTCAACTCATCCGCGTTATTATCCGCTCATATTATTGAACTTTTATAATTGAAACGGCTCGAGCGATAAAAATAGTCTCTTTCACGAGACAATGTATGTAAAGAAAAGTAATGCACTTGTCAACTGAACGCAATGCATCTCAGCCAAATCTAAATATCTAATAAATTCATCAGCCACTAATTCTCTCACTATCCTCTCACTTCGGACGCGCGAAATGTTTCGCAGTTTGTAAATCCAATGCGTCCGCGTACGTCAACTAAGCCTTTCGATTATCTAGATATTCAACTGTTAAGAATAATAACACAACATGTTATCGATCGTATTCTATTAAACATATCATGATCCATACTCGTGGATCAGCCGGCAGAATACATCACAATGAATCATATGATGAACAATCGATCGTCCACGGCCATGAGTAGAACGACAGGTGCACTTCTTTGCAAATATTTGGCTCGGAGTTTCGACCGGTAGAGCTCGAGATGTACACTGAAATTGTGAAATATTTTGCGGAGATAAGAGTCAAAGTGCGCGGTGTTGCGATTCCGAGCTTACGAGAAATTCAGCGACCGGAGTTATTAAAAAATATGGATGACAGCATCTTTGAAGAATTGCGTAAGATTCTTTGATGTGTACGATTTATACGGCAATAAATCTTTTGGAATCTATCGAATGGGCTTTTATTAAATTTATAATAATTTTTACGTTGAATTCAGGCCAATTTTCATATTAATATTTCTAATCACATAATGATTTACTTTGATCTAAATAATCATTCGTATATTATTTTGATTATCGATGTAATTAAATACTTTTTATAACTTAATTCATTCATTCGTAATAATACTTTCATAATATCAAAATAATCTTTAAAATATTCCGATGATATTTCAAAAATATTGTCTCTAATTGAATCAAGCAATAATAAGAAAATTACCTCAACCGATTTGACTAATGAAAATTTAAAATATAAGAAATAATACCAATTCATTCCATTATTAATAGCGACACACTGGATTATATTGTAAATATAATGTAAATTATTATATGAGCATTTAATGTCTAAAGTTTGTATTTTTGAATGCAGTAATTATTAAATAAGCTATAATAAATTTAAATAGAATTAGTAGGATTAGTAGTTAAGTTAAGGCTGATTAATTCTACTTAATAGTCTTCTCTTATAGTATTAATATATATTTTGTAGTTGATAAATAAGAAAATTTGACTTACGTTTTTAATTATTTTAATCAACATTATCTAAAATTATTTTCCAATAAATGAAAACTCATTTCTCACTATATAAAGATAGTTTACCCTTATTATAAAAACATATTAACCATTTTAATATAATATGCTTAATTAAATAATGATTCATATTTTCATAAATAAATTTTTTTATAATTTTACAATAGTATGTTTAAATACTTTCTTTATTTGAGTTTAAATATGTTCAAGAAAACAGCTCTAAATTATTATTTATATACTAATTACATTATTTAAAGTATAATTAAAATGATCATTCTTATTATTTAAATTCAATTAGGAATTTCATGTATTATATATAGTAAAATATTTATAATGATTGATTTTAATTCATTATTTATAGTGTAAGTCAATAGTAATTAACTTATTTACGATTACTTATATTCACTTGCTCAATTAAAGTCTTATACAACTAAACTAAAAAAGCGAAAATATTTTAATACGATTTTATATTTAATTATCTATTAAAGATTACTATAAATAAATCTGTGAGTAATATATTTTTATATTATTTTCTATATCAGGTTCAGACGATAATGAGGAATTAAATTGACAATAACATTTACGCGTAGTCTTGAGGAATTATATATCTAAATATGGTAATTCTATTACCATATGCATGATATACATACTTAATTTATGATATATCAATGAGAGAATACAGAAACTTTATAAATTTGCACAAGAATGTTGTACATTAATTAATGCAGACCAGGCATAAGGAAAAACAGTTTTTTTCAAACTTAAACAAGGAAATTAATTTTTTATAGAAAATTAGGTATCTTCGTGGTCACTCATTACTAATTTACATATTATAATTGTATACATCTAAATTGTATAAATATTACATTCGTAATATTTATTAATTAATAATTATCAACAAGTCAATTAAAAATTTATAAATTTTTGCTCTAAACATGATATTTATTTTATGTTATTTATATTCATATTACGATAATTTGAGCGGATTAACAAATTAAAAATTAATCCCTATGTAAAAGTCAAAATATTTTTTTGTTAAATCAATTAGTCAAATTATAAATATATATTAATGATACGAGCAGTATAAATGAATTAATAACAATATAATATGTGTTAATACTATTAAAAATTTTCTAAAAATTAAAATAGAATATTGAAACTTATTCATTATTGTAGTAATAAAACAAAAGTCAATTGCAAATTTCTTAAAATTTGTCATATTAAGAGAATAAAATATATTTATTCGAATTGATTATTAAATGCTGCATTATAGTTTATTGTCACGTTTACGCGGCATTGTATTTAAACAAATGAAACTTTCTTTGTATCAGCTTTGTATCAGAAAAGTACTTCATTTTCTCTCACGCTCTGGTGAAATCTCATGTTCCATATACCTGTGTCCTTTCTTCCGCCCATCGTGATCTCATCTGCATCATCATCACTTTTTCTTTGCTCTCACTTTTAAATTAATATTAATGTACCTCGGCTTCAACGACCTTTCACTGTAGCAGAAGCGTACGCAAATAAATGATCATTGGGAAAATAAATTTTCAAGTGGCGTGCTTGTGTTGGTATTTAATCGCTAACGATGGCGATGTTGTGTTTCGCAGTTTTTTCCTTTTCATCGTTTCGTTTTTGATTCTTTGTTCGCTGACTCGTGGCAATCGTGTATGTGGCATTAACAAGTCGCGATGAAGCAATTGTTGCTATGATGTTCGGCGAGGAAGCAACCGAGTCACGGTTCTGTCGCCAGATTTTCGTACCGAGGAAGATTCAGCATTCGAGTGATCGATAGATCAAAATGATAAATATATTATAACAAGAATAATAGTTATGACAATAATAACAATAATAATGATAATAATAATAATAATAATAATAATAATAATAATAATAATAATAAAATTTCACAATGGTTAATAGATTGAGTGTGATTTTGATTAGACTTAAGATCGTTTATCACTTATAAACTTCGTAGTAAATTCGTATATTCATGATTTAAATTTTTCATTTGAACCGTTGCAATTGCATACATTGTTACTAAAGAGAAAATTTATGCAAATACTATTTAACCCAAAAACTATTGAGAAGCCTTGTAACATATTGACTTTTATGCAATATGTTTTGCTTTGGCTTTTTATGTTTTTCATTACAATTTTATATGAACATATTTTTACAATACCACTTGTATGCGAATCTTATACGTTGGAATTAGGGACATATTTCCTTCTATAAAATTATATTCTTTAATATTACTGCATCGTTTGCTATTTATTAATTAAACTTATTATTAATTGATAATTGATTATTGATTATTTATTATTATTATTATTATTATTATTATTATTATTATTATTTTATTGATTATTATATTGATTATTAGTTTAAAAATATTAACTTTGATTTTCTTTGTAATTTTTCGATTTAAACAAAACTTCTTAAAAACTTTTCTAATGACATGAAAATTTCCTTCGTATATACCATTAACGCATCTAAGATTTAACAATTACATTAAGTAATTATTTTACTATAAATAATAATTAAATTACGAATAATAAAGTATTAAAAACTTTAATTATTAGTGTAATTAAACTAAAGTGGTCGATATTCAAAGAAATATAAAATAAACTGAAAGTTTACTTAATTCGATTTAATCAGGATATTATTAAACAAAATTTTGGCATAAATTACATTTCAAAAACTTCTGGTGAGATAAAAACATTTCACCGTTGTAAAAATATGAAACAACTTATTACAGCTTCTTTCATTTCAAATTTAATATTTAATTAACATTGCAATATATAATTAAAAAAAAAATAATAATAATAATAATAATAAATGAAAAAAATAGAAAACAGAAATAAGAGAGAAATGATCGCGTAAGCTGATTTATAATATAAATTTATGATTATTCTGGTTAAATTAATTTAATATATTTTATAAACTATATGGTTTGGATAAAATGAAAAATGGCCGAATCAGAGACGTAAAGTTGATTAAAGTTATTTTATAAATTATCCCCGGGAATTAAATTTTCAAATCTTTTATATGCGTAGAATTTTACGATTCTCGCATGAATATTATTTAATAAGAAAACATCACGTGCTCTTTTCAAACAAAAGCGACCACGAGCACCTAAAATATATTCGAACCCAGCCGTACAAGTTTTGTTACACACTTTCAGTTTTGTAATACTTTTTCATTTATTTACCGCCGTCAAGATAAATAATGCACTTGTTTAACAAAGCAACGCAACGAAATAAAAGTGTACTATACGGCTTGTGGCTGTGCTCGCGGTCGAAATTATTTTTAACGGATACATATCTGAGCGTCGATGAACTATAAATAGCTACGTGAAAGGGGTTTTTGTAGTGTAATGCTTTTGTTGTACCTTGTTTTTATTTTTATTTTCATTATACGCCAAACACTACAATAGCATGTATGATGAAATAAATCCAACACTGTATCTGTTTTATCGGTAGGTGGTAATGATCTACATTAATCTTAAATACCTTGAGACATCAGTGTGGCAGCACTGTCTTTCTCAGCTACAGTGTGCGCACTATATCCATATAGCATATTATAGGAATGTATCAAACATGGTGTAACTATGCGCAAAGCACGCGCATAGAAAAATTACCGACAAAGTCAATAAATAATATACTAAGTACTATTTCAACATTATATAAGTATTATGTCAAAATCATCGTGATAAGATGCTAACTTACGGAGAGTACAATACTGCCGTAATATTCTTTTTGTTGTATTATATTACAATCGTGTTTGGCGACAATATGTGACAATATGAGACACTTCGTAGGGATAATCATTACCTATTTTTTTAAATCAATAAAAATTTTCTAAAGCTTACTAATTTCATTTTAAAAGTAACATGGATAAACATGCGTATATAAGAAGAATATTTAGAATAAATCTCTCTCTCTCTCTCTATATATATATATTTTCTCTCTCTCTCTTTATATATATATATATATATATATATATATATATATATATATATATATATATATATATATATATATATATATATATATATATATATATATATATATATATATATATATATATATATATATATATATATATATATATATATATATATATATATATATATATATATATATATATATATATATATATATATATATATAAAGTATAAATTATTTCTATTCTATATAATCTTCATATAATTTCTTCATTTTTTATATAATTGCTATTAGGATATTTTATAATATTTTAGAAGTACATTAAATTGTGAGAGAAATAAGTAAATATTTTTACCTAAATATACTTCCCTACAATATTTATTTAATATTCACATTGACCAAAGCTTTGTAAAAATATTTATATAAACAATAACAATTATATCTATTTTTTTTCCTACACAAATAACTAAAATCCTGTATAAAAAATGATTGGTTTAGTTTCATTAAGTACGTTTACTGGATATAAAATTTTAATCGGCTAATAATATTTTATTATAATATATAATTTAATAATATTAATAATAATAAATATGCATTTGAAAAATAAAAATATTAAATCAAATTATTCATAATTTTTGTGGATTTTTGTGTAACAATCAATTATAAATTTATTCAAATTAAAAATAATTTAATTTTTAATGTATTTGTTATTGTGAGACTGATATTATATTAAAATTAATTATAAAAAGTTTATCGTTATAACAAAAATTATGAATGAAAATATTTTATAATTTATAATTATAATTTTATATATAAAGCTTTTGGGCAATAATAAGTAAATGAAGAGAAAACTTGTAAAAAGAATAACGTAGGTAGAAGCTATTTTAGGCTTTAAATCGAAATTTTTAAATTTACATAAAATATTATAAAAATGATCTTTCGCGCATAAAAGATTAATTGAAGTCATAATTATATTAGCAATGCCAGTACTTAAACGTTAGTGAAGATTAATAGTTTTACAAATTTTTGTCGCTATGTAAAGAGACTATGGTTGAAAATTATAAATATTTTGGTCCTACGGTAATATTTATTAAAAGGTGCTTGAAAAGGTCCAAAGTATTATGTGCAATATATATATATATTTGAAAAATTATATTGTAAGCGATGTAATGTGGTTGCTTGTATTCTATATGTTGACAAAAATAAATTGTAAAGGATAGTGAGGTTTTAGGGATTGTATAAGTATTCATTAATAATGTTTCGTACCAAGTTCTATGTCCAAACTGTCCCAACGTATTATTTTATAAAATGATTCACAATATGAATGTTACTACTTAGGCGATTATTGACTCAGAACATTATTAATTTTCAACATCTGCAAAAGTTAAGAAGCAATATAAGTTTGAGAAAGGATTCTCAATTGATGAAAATTAAATATATTTTAATAGTCGTTGGTAGACTGCAAGTAAATTCTCAAATAAAATGATATAGAGAACCTATGTTCGACATATCAACTTGCATTAAGGGAAAAATTAGAATCGTTAAGTTTGAAAATAAATAATTGCTAAATAACTGAATCAATAAATTTCAGAATTATGAAATTTAGAACTGCAAAATTTAGCTCGAAAATTATCTAGACGAGGCTAAAGTAAAAATGACTAAAGCAAATAGAATAAAATGCTAAAGAATCGTATGTACTAAGCTATTTAACGAGATTATTAAGAAATAGATTTTTGTTCAAATTGAATAGAATTGAACGTAAGAATTGAACAAATATTTAAATTAAAATCATTTATAAGTAAATAAGTAAAATCGTTTAAAGCATGAATAAACTCACGATTTACCATAAAATTACAAGTACTTACACACAAAGAGAATCTCTACTTTAGAATACATTAGATATTATTTTTCACGGAACACAGTACATAAAATAGTGCCTTTTTGCAATTATAGAAAAACTTTTCCTAATTATTTTTCAAAGTATGATATATAGATAAAATATATAGAATATAATATATAGATTATAATATATAGAAAGTAGTATGACATAAAATTCTTTTTGGCACTAGAAGCAACTGTGCTTCTCTAAAACGAATATGATTTTTCTGTTAAGCAAAATCAAGATACTAATCGTCAAGAAGAATAGCATAATAAATTTAGTTCAGGAAACTTTCCTGTTTTTATTCTTTTCTTACTTTAAGCACATACTAATTTATTATAAAATGAATAATACTAAATAAAAAATAAATATAAATAAGCACCATTAGTAAATCATTAGAGTATTAATAAAAAATGATTGTTCACTAAGTCTTATGGCAATTATCCACGATATATAAAAAATAAAATAAATATTTTATAATAATTTATTATTTACAAGCACTATGCAATTAAATGTCAATGAGAAAACAGTAATTTATTTGTGTTTCAATAATTATAAAAAATATAAGTATTAATTCAATTATCAAATTATTATATTTCATTTTTTTCATAATATGCTAATCAATAAAATATTTTCGTGCGTTACCAAAATCGAAATTAAAACCAAAATCAATTTTCAATCGAAGCAACCCTAATTTTATGCTTACTTTTCTCTTCACGTCGTTTGAAGCGAATGACCCAGTCAAAAAGGTACAGCCTGAGCAGCGAAAATGAAAATTATTGAAAAGTATTTTAAAGTTTATTTAAAGGAAAAAGGTATACCATTCGATAAATCCACTTTCAAGATAAAAAATAAGACGACTGCGACGTCAAGGTATCCTAACAGTAAAAGAACAAAATACGAATTGCTAACGCCCATTATCGCAGCAATATAAGCTCCATCTGTAGGTGATTCAGTTAAACTTAAAATCTGCGTAGCTTTACCATTTTACGATATAAACGACATAGAAATTAAATATAAAAATAAAAAATATTTAAAAGAAATTCATAGCATACGCATGCACATTTAACTTCTGTAAGTTTCGTTTAAATTTTTAGTCTTGAAAATTCTAAAGAATTGTAAAGATAATTATAATTAATAAATGCAATCGACAGAAGTTTCTAGTAAGTCGATAAAGCTCCCTTTGTTGGAAAAATGTGTTATAGAGTTCTTAAGAATGTATCAAAACATAAATATTCGATATTAATATAAAACATTGTATGAATTAAACATAATTTAATTGAATACGAACATCGTACTTTATTTGTTTTTTTTTTTTTTTTTTTTTATATATTATTATATATTATATCCTTTAAATTATTACAACTGAATACTAAGTAAAATAATTAAAAAAAAAATAATAATAAAAATAAAAATAATTTACTTTGTGTTCGATTACCAATCTATTGAAGAATTTAAAGTATTGAATTTATATTTAATTTATATTAAATACCTCTTTAATGAACAATTAATTTAATTAAAAATTATTTTATACATGCAGAGATTTTATTATAAATTTTTATGAATCTTTTGTTTATTTCAATTTTATATTCATACTGTAATTTGCTTTACTCGTTAAAAAACAAACATATTTTTCATTAATTATTCAATGATTGTTATTCTTTTAAATGTATATGAATTTAAACAAGAGCATTTCTAAGTTAATTGTATATTAATTCATTTATATGATTTTATATTGAAACATCTAATTATTAATTAATTATTAAACTTTTTCAAATTATGGATAGGATTGTCTCAATTGAAAATATAAGTATACTGGATAATTGTATTAAATTAAAAAAACATTTGTTTACTATATTTAATTTAATAATAAAAGCTTAATTTTTTTTATAATATTCATACGGTCAATTTGTGCACGTTAATTATTTATTATTGATACTTATTATTATTATAGTTATAGTTATTATTGATAATACTAATAATAGTAGTTTTACAAAAATTTCATAAAATATGTTAATGTAATCTTTGTGATGCACATATTGTATCGGTAAATATAATAAAGAAACATTGTGTAATTTATATTTGTAATACTTAATCATTATTATAAAAATCAAAACATTGATATTGTATATGCTTAATTTAAAGTGAACTACGAAATTTACGTAGAGGATGTACCTGAATATAACTAAATGATGATAAAAGCTTTATTTTGATAGAGTTTCTTTGTACAATCTAGAATTAATAATAAGACATTTTCTCTATTATTGTACGCGAATAAAATAATTGTATTATTAATATATAGTAACAGTCACTTGAGTTAGTCATTGGCTTATATATTAATTATAGAACGCATTATCATAAAAATATCGAACCTTGTAAAAACACATCATATAAGCTGAAACGTAAGTTTATTAATAGGACGATGTATCGACGATAAATCATTTTCCCCAATGAAGTTTAACTTTAAGGTCAGAATAATTTATGCCTTGTCGCTGGATCTCGACTTTATAACAATGTTGATGCGCGGCGGTGAGATAGTGAAACCATTTACTCCTAACAAGCAGGGCGCTGTCTCCTTAGGCGCCAGGCTGAATCGAAATTTTTGCATCAAACTGGCGATAAAGAGAAAGAGACTAATCCTTGCCAAGTTTTCACCCGGACACTTCCTGCGTCCTGAAAAGTAAAAGAATTTACATTTAAAAGAAATTGTGATGCACGGTCGTGTGAAACTTGTTACTGCTTCTCTACGCGCGAACATGTTATAAATATGGATTTAGTGGAAAGGTCGGCGTGAAGAAACGCTCATGTTCCGGTTATACGTAACATAAAATTGTAATTTAATTGTAATGCCAATGTTTTGCCATAATTTACAGGCTAATAGAGTTTATATTCTCTTGGACTGCATAATCGATGAGAGCCATAGTATATGTGAGGCTTAATAATATCAAACTTCATTAATATCAATATTAATTAATATCAATATCAATATAATTTTTCAATGTATATAGAACAGTAATTTAAGAATGTTTACAGTCGCAATTTGCAATTTAAAATATTAAAATATTATGGAAAAACAACATAGAGTAGTAATATATGATGGTATGTGGTTAATGCTCGTAAAGATTTTTACAAGACCTTCACCATTTCAATATAATATTATAATTAATCTATACGTAGAATCTATATTTTCTTCAATTTTTTCTACAATAATATCAACAATTTTACCAGTTCCAAAAGGTATGAGCCATGGATCGTCCACGAAATTTCCATTTTGATCGATAAATCGTTCAGGTCGAAATGAGTCTGCATCAACCCAGTGATCCGGATCCAAGTGAATACTGTGGAGACTACCAATTACAGACCAATTTTTCTCAACGTCGTAACCCAATATTGAACAATTGGCGACGGCACGATGCGCTATTGTTGTCGGTGCGACATTTGCTAACCTCGAAACTTCGGCAATTGTCGCATTTAAGTAAGGTAATCTAGAAAAAGAAAAGAAAAAAGACGCATTGTTTTTTTTCACAACGTATCGACGAGAAAATTAGGGAACTAAAAATATACTCCCGATCCTAATTTCTTCAGCTTCACTCTCAATAAGAAGAAATTACTATTATTTCTAAATAATGTTATTGTTGGCATTGTTAATACAACAAATTGTATTCTAATGCAGCATATTATTACAGCTAATTATTCAAATTTATTACAACGACATTTAACAAACAAACATTAAATAGTGGTAGTAAATGTAAATTGTAAAACTTACAAATGTTTATTTTCTAGCCGAGGTACTTCAATATTCCCAATAACTTGATCTAATTCATATTGCAATTTAGTTTGCACATCAGGATACTTGGCTAAATATACTATTGCGAATCCTATTAAATTTGACGTTGTTTCTATTCCAGCCGAAAATAGGTCTTTTAGAAGTACAATTAATTGCAATTCTGAAAATATTCAAACATAAAAAATCAATTCTTTTTTTTTTTTTTTTTATCAATTTTACAATGAATACGCAAATATGTGGAAAACCTAAATTGTATCATGTATTTTTTTTTAGATGAAACATTAGAAAATTTTAAACACAATAACATTTTTCTTTAGAACACAATATATATTCTACATATTGTATTTATTTATTTATTTATTTATTTATTTATTTATTTATTTATTTATTTTTATATATCTGTATTTTCAATCGATAGAGTAATTTTTGTAACGATTAATCAACCTTTTAGTTAATAATCGACGTACTATGAATATTAAAAAATTTAATATAATATACCATCGAATGATGAAGTTTTTTCCTTATCGCTAAACTCAATCTGATCAAGGTAGGTATCAATTAAATCTCGTGGTTGTCCAGATATTCTGGTTTCCTTGTGTTTAGCAACTTCATCCTATAAGTGTTCTCTATTAATTCTCTATATAACGTCATTCACTTCATAAATAATTTATTATTAATAATTTGTTGAAAATTACCAAAAAGTAATTCGACATCGTAGTCGTTACTTTTTCTTTTTCAGAGAATCCGGAGCAAAATGGCTTTATTAAATGTAAAAATGGAATGTATCGCCACAGCTTATTTGAAACACCACCATCGCGAAAAGCTTCGTTAAGAACACGTAATATCTTTAGCATTTCTGAATCTTCTTTGGTTAAATCACATCTGCATAAAGAATATGAGTTTGTATATTTTAACGAAAGTTTTGTTTAACATTGTTATATGGATAAAAATAATACATTCCATTCTAAACTATATTACCTTTTACCAGCTATTAAATTCCATAAACTACTTATAACTGCCATTGCTGTAACTTCACCAAATTCTTGAATATTAATATTCTTATCGAGCATTTTATCACTTATTATAGAGCATAGCATATGTGTATCCTCTAATACTAATCCTTCCATCGTTCGTGTGCCAAATCCAAAATCTTTTAGAACCTTGAGTGCAAATCTAAAAAATAAACCTTTTTTGTTATATAAAAAAAAAAAAATAGTTAAAATACTTTTATCTTAAAATAATAAATTAATAAAAATAATATAATTAAAAAAAAAAGAATTATAACATAGTATTCGTGCTATGTTAAGTTGTGTAATAAATAAAGAAAATATTCATATTTGTAATATATAAAATTCAATTCCCTTATAAATTGCTTGGATTATCAAGGTACTTGATATCAAGGATTTTCGAGAGACAAAAAAATTTTGTCAATAAAAGATTTATTTCAGCTGAATAAAAGTGCAAGTTACTAAAAAATTTCAAACCAATACAGATAATTAATATTTACTTGCATCTTTAGTTTTAATTATTCTTTACTTGCATCCATTAAAGCTTATTAAATAGTATGAAAAAGAATTTAAAAATCTCCGATCTATGAATCGGAACAATTGGATTCAGTATTATAATCAGGATTATAATTAAAAACTACATATATTTAAATGTATTTGCTAAAGCTTATGATAATTAATTACACTCTTCTTTCTTTATGAAATTTTGAGTAAAACTACCTATTTACGAACTTCAATTTCAATATATTAATTTCGATAGTTTTTTTAGTTTGAAAATTCTAATGTAACAACAAGATTTGATTTCCATGATTTCTAATAAATATCAAGACTTTAGTCGATGCTTTAATTTAATGAGAATCAAATGTAATTCAACATATTTACTGTTTCGAGAAGAATGAAAACTTTTCTCCTTTAATTTAGGTCGTCTAAGAATAACAAATAATATTAAACATCTATCTAACGTTATATCATGAATGTTTTCACCGAATCATAGTCTTTAATTATCACCTCGTGCCCTCTATTTATCTATTTTATTTAGTATGTTTCATTGTATTTTTTCTCAGTCCAATAGAGTTAAGAAATCATATTGGCCATTATTATTAAACTTATATAAACATTAATAAATTGATAAACTACGGTTAATGACTTGACTCTCTCAACAGGGCGCGAAAAATCAAGACATTTATTTGTTTAAAAGAGTAAATATTAAGGTAAAATAGAACTTTCGACATATCGAATTGGTAAAAATCATCCTTTCACTCGACAGCCATCACAATTACAAAGAACTGACAAGTCACTCGTTTGCAATTAAAATCGCCTAGCTTCTAGCGTAGCCTCGCGCACTAAGAAATTTCGCCTATAAAGAGCGCGAGTGTTGGGTCGGAGGGGATGGAGGTGGGGGTTAGGGTGGCTCGTGAGTGTCGCCTACCTCTTTTGCTCGATCCACTCTGG
Organism: Ceratosolen solmsi marchali; assembly: GCF_000503995.2. Taxonomy (NCBI): domain Eukaryota; kingdom Metazoa; phylum Arthropoda; class Insecta; order Hymenoptera; family Agaonidae; genus Ceratosolen; species Ceratosolen solmsi. Next base: position 2,948,417 of record NW_011948436.1, on the reverse strand, counting down.
GCCGTCGTTGAAGACGATTCCCCGCTGTTTGCCCATACTGCGAAGGCGCAACTCCACACCGTCGGGTCGGCCATCGAACTCGCGCCGCCCGAGAAAGTCCAGGACGGCCGTGCGACCGGTAATTATGACGAGGGGCTCCATTAGGGCGAGCTGCACACGGAGCACCGGACCATAGAGTCCTGAAAGATATTTCCAGGCGGCCCAGTCGTAGCCCATCTTCTGGATTACCCGTCTAATTTCCAGAAGGTTGCCGATCAAGGGAAGTCCTCGGGGCCCTTTACAAGAATTTCCCAGTCGTGCGCAACACGTTGAAAAAGTTATTCATAAGAACATTTGGCAAACGATTGATAATGATATTAGAAAACGAGCTTTCACCCATTTCGCGATATTACTCTGTTTTTACGGAACAGTGAACATTCCATTATTTTTTCAAGTCGATTTTATTGAGTGAAATTGTCACGTTGCGTGGACTAATCAATGTCTAATCCATTATTATCTCCCTATTCTATTTTTCGGTTCACGATTAAAAACAATATAGATGGAATTTATTAAGAACTAATATGTCGTTAGGATATCGCGCAATATTTGTACGATTATGGGTTTCCAAGTTTTTCAAGAATATTATTGCTCGGCTTTGGTTTTCAAACTTTCAAAATTACTAAATAGGTGATTTCAAACCCATTTTTATGACTTTTCGAATATTATGTCAGATTACTAATATACAAAGTGAAATTAATGATTATGAGATAAAATACCTTCTCGTGAAAAATTAAAATGGTAAAGTTATGCATTTTCAAAAACATTTCACTTCTACATTAATTAACAACTATGCTATGATATAGTCACATATGAAAGGATAAAGATCCTTTAATATCTCATATTAAATATTCTCCTTTAAAAAAAAAAAACAAAACAAAAAAAACAAAAAAAACATTGCATAAAATTTACATTTATTAATTCTACATAAATAATTTTTAGAACTATGATAATTGGATATTTTTTAGAATAATCTTTAAAATATAATGCCTTAATAATTATAACAAACTTTATATTTTTTGATTTTTCACATTTATTAGTTGCAATACTTGCCATTTTATAAACTGTCGAAATGATTAATAATAATAGTACAATAGTTATTATTATGGCAGATATTATTATTTTTATTTTTTTAAAAGCTAAAACAAATACGAACTATTTATTCGATTGTCAATAGGGTAGTAATAGTCAATAGTAGGAAATTTGACCTGAAAAAAAGTTTCCCAATCACAATAATATATAAGCCATATATTAAAAGCACTATATATTATTATTCTAATTATTAAAAAAAAAAATTATTAAAAAAAAGGAAACCACGACTATTGTTAATAATAATACACATATTTTTCAATTCGAATTTACATTAGTTCAATTTTTAAAAAATCATAATTTTATGTTTATTATTGTATTCGTTAAAGTGATTTATTTATAAGTATTCTTTTATTTAAAAAAATATTCAATATTTCAAACAAGAAATTTGACGATTTTTTAAAAAATTAATTGAATTATCGAATTACCAAAATTTTAAAATGCACTTTTCATGATTGTTATAAATAATTTCTTTTTCTCAATTTCTTATATTTCTGCATTTTCTCAATTATTACATTATCGTTCGCAAAATTTAACATTAAAATATTGTTGTATAATAAAATTAAAGTCTTTATTATAACCGACGACATATTGACATGTCAGTCACGGGTTTCTACCATATCGTGACCACAGATCATCTTAAAAAATAAGTTAAAATATGAATGTTAAAATATGAATGTTAAATCTACGATAAATTTAGAAGTACAAGGCAAAAAAATTTGTTAATTCTGTACTGCCCGAGTCAAAAATAGTCTAGAATAAAAATTGTTATTTATTCGACCAAATTTATGAATAATACCCATTATTCATAGTTATATTGCTTTTTTGAAATGAATAGATTTTCTCTAAGATTTTCGTCTCTGATTAGATTTATTTTACAGTATGTGAACAATGAAATTAAAAATTGCTTAAAAATTCTAATTTATTTATGTTATAGTCACGAAAACAATCACATTTCCGTCATCAATAGCATTATTATTATTATTGTCACTGTCGTTGTTGTTATTGTTTTTGCTATTATTATGGTTATTACCAATATCATTATTATTATCGTAATTGTTTTTTATTATCGTAATTGTTATTATTATTTGTTTCTCGTTTGCATCGATTTCTTACGAGCGTAAATTAGAATTTTTCATTTGCGTTACAAACTGCTAATTTCTTATGGGTTTTTTTTTTTTTTTTTTTTTTTTTTTATGGATTTTCTTACAAAAGTCTGTGTTTGAAGATTGTTATGTTAATTAGATTAATTTAATTTTAATTGCAGAAAAGAACTTAAAGTTTATGCACGCTTGATGCAAAAGTGACAAAAGTGTAGATTTCGCAAAGCAATACAAATATTTTCTTTTGCGTATTGTTGAATAGTAAACAATGCGAAAATGTAAAAAAAAAAAAAAAAAAAAACGAATGATTTTACGCAAGATCATAAAAACGTAGCTTATTACCATCACTGGAGGATTCAGAATAATCTATATAAGTAGCGGTTAGAGTGGACGCCTTACTGGGTGAGAAAACGTATGGATTATATTTCCAATGTAATAGAATACACCACCTACCTGGTGGATAATGTTTGTGACTTCGTCTTCTCCGATCGAAGCCGACCTTGACCACGAATAGAACCACACAAATCACAATCAGAAGCCACATGCTGCGTTGAGCGAAGATAGAGTGAATCCGGATTTGGAATAGGCGTGAAAAATCTTCGTGTGAGCCTCGACGAGCGATAACTTTGAGTTTTACAATACTTGGTAGATAAGGAAAACCATAAAACGCAGATGCAAATCCCGTGGCAACCACGAAGCGTGACTTTGGGCTCCCGTCGTCTGTATGAAGAATCATCCACATGTATCCGCGCGACTCGTTAATGGTGGCGGTACGAAGCTAAAAAGACCATAAAGCTTGGGCTTTTTGCCGTTGCACTTTCACTGGACAAATTGACTAAGAGTATGGCTGCGCTCACTGTCGAAGGTCACTGCGCGTTTTATCTCAGAAGGAACGAAACGTAACGGTAACTCGATCCTTTGGCTCCCTGTATGTACGTCTTACCTTCACTTTTCGCCGATGCCAATAATTTGCGAAGCCAAAGTTACAACTCGTTTTTTGGCAGATACGTGAACAGGTTTCTCATGACGACTGCTACGATGGGACGAAAATGCCTGTTTCGGTTAGTGCATTAAGTTGCCGTTGGTTTTTCGAAGAAAACGAGTTCTTACATTATCGCTATTGGCGAAACATTCGTTAGGTGGAAAAGTTGCAAGTCATTATCTAGAATTAAGCAGCAGTACATTTATAAGTAATTAATCAAACTATTCCAAGGTTTTGCGGCTATTTTGAATGCGAGGGCTATTTTTTCATTGTCCTGTCGACTGAATTATCTGAATAATCGAATGATCGGTTAGTTTTGTTTGAAGACATGTCTGATATAGTTTCGAGCCTTGCCCGCGTATTTAGGTTAAGGAACAGGTTTTCGAAATTTATCGGTCACTATTGCATTTATTTTTATTTACTCAGTTTCTCTTTCAATTTTCATGTTAATACGTATATTATATTTTTCAAAAATTGGCTTCTCGTCTTTAGTAGATATTAATGAGAGTAAAAAATTATTTGTTGTAGAATTTTGAAGACTTTCATTTAATTTGAAAATTAGCCGTAATGGTATATCACAAATCGCAGAAGTTCAACTTTCACGGATGCAATTACAAGAAATATTAGTCAGAATATTACGCGAATTTTACCGCGGCTTGTTTAACAGTAATAAAATTATTTATTTTACATTAATTTATAATATTATAAAAAGTATTAATAATTATTCAAGTCATTTATATTATCTTACTTATGAGAACGTCCACCCCCCCCCGCCCCGCCACCTTTTTTTTTAAATCAGACTTTCCTTATTTCCTTAAATATCAAGCGATATATATGTTTAATACGTAATTTAAACATGATTGAGAAATGCTTACTTATATTATTTTCCATAACTCTTAGAAATTAAATTTCTTAAAATATTAGATTTTTCTTATTTGAACACCATTCGAATGCTTAAAATATACATATATAACATACATAACAACTTTTCAATAAATAATACGTTATATATTCATATCAATAAATAATCATTTTGTATTTACATTCATTTTAAATTTATGCATAAACAGTGATTATAATGGAGATAATTATTTAAGATTCGATCAATTATTTTATTCTACAGTTATTGAAAATCTTATATTTAAATACATACATAGTATTTCGTGAGCTCGATTGAACTATGACATTTCTATTTAATAATTTTAAATAAAAAACAATAATTTGGTAAAAGTATCAAATATTAATCATATCAGTGACAATTGTTTTAAAATTTAAAAAACATTCAAAAACTATGAATTGAACATTGATTTGTAAATACTTAATACAATGAACATATTATATTACGTAATTAAAAAAAAAAATATATTATGAACTTTATAAAATGGAATAAAAATAAGGATATTAACGAAAATTTAACACACAAATAACTATCTGAATAAATAAATATATATATGAATAGCTAAAAAATTGGGGGAAAATATAAAATTCTAGAATCAACTTATAATCTCATAGAAGTGATAAATTGATAAAATGCCCTATTTTATGAATTGGATTTAAAAGTTGTACTTTTTTATTATTAAATCAGATAATTCAAAATTGAAATAATTTTGTAAGATTTCATAGGAAATATAAGAAATAATTTTAATTACAAAATTTTAAAACTTAAACGAGATAGAAAGTCAAGTAATTCTTGACTGAGTTGTCTTATGCTCCCATTTATAACGTGAATGCCATCCTCCCACTTTTAACTGGCTCACCCGATTTTTTTATATTTTTCTTTTTACTTTTAATCTTTATGATATTTCTCAAATTATATGTTATATTTTAGAACGTTTTTAAATGTTTTTTATAAATATAAAATGTAAACATTTATAAGCAATATGAACTCCTGCAATTAAATTCATTTCAACTAACCAAGTGTTAATTACATCGTAAGTCAAATACAAATTTGTAATAGAATAGAATGACATACGGGATAATTGCATTATATAATACATCAGGAAAAACAACTTCAAACGAGTTTGACTTCACACGATGCCGAACATTCTAAGTAGATATATATTATAGGTGATACATATTTTGCTATTTGCAACTTAATGGAAACCATTTTATGGAAACCATAAAATGACGAAAGTATGCCACAAATATGTCACATACTTAATATATGAGGTTCTTTAAATTTGTAATTGATATGTAATTTGTATAATACTTTGATAAAATGTATTATTTGAACATTTATTTACTTGTAAATTATGATCCATGAAGTAATTAAATAAACAAAAAACTATGAGCAAATTAATTATCTCAGGATAATATTGCTCAATAGTTTTTTTGTTTATACGTACAAAATTCACCAATTAGATAATATAACTAAATAATTAATGAAATATTATTTCAATTAAATGAAAAGTAATACAGTTTACAAGAATTTTTATAATTAATGGAACTTTAACAATTAATTCTAAAATTACTCACAGATTTTGTAACTATTGCGTTTATTATTCTGGAATTTGTAATTTTGCAAGACACTTCCTACTTTGTTGATGCATAGATACGATGAAAAGAAAGTTGTGTAATCAAATATTATAAATCAAATAACTTTATATTGAAAGCGATGTTTACAAAACTGATATGAAACGGGAAAAATTCACTCTAACTTTACACAACCAGTGCCAGAACAATTAAAAACATATATTAAACGATGCACATTAAATAAAATTATTAGGTGAAAATGAATTGTTTTTTATTCTATGAAATCTAAATAAAAAATTTATTAAATCCCATGATTTATACTAATGTTATGAAACAATATAATACTTTTGATACAAACACCAAAGCGTGTACATATATAATTTTTTTAACAAACTATATGCAGAAAATATAAATAAAGTATTAATAATTTTTAGATAAATCAATTAAAAATGATAAATATTCTTTTTACGAAGAAATGTATTAAGAATTTACTTATAGCAAAGAATTCAATTAGCCTAAAAACCTGCAAGAATTTAGATAATATTATTTATATCTAAAAATATATAAGGGCTTTTTCAAATTTTAAAAGATGTATGTATCTTTTTGAAAGGTTAAAGAAATTTAATTAATATCTTAAATAATAAAATGAAGAATATATTGTTATATTATACTACTAAGCTTTAAAAAGCATTAGGAATATAAAAAATTTAATTAACATGAATTAATTTGTATTTTATATTATAGTTACATTTTCGACGTTTACTAATATTACTAATTAACAAATAATTAAAATTTAATTTTCATATTAATAAAAAAATTTAAAAAAGTAAAAATTATATTTTTTTTACATATTATTTTTTAACTGTTTATTCATTAAAATATTGTTATGTTTCTATATAATGAATTTTAGTTTTGATTTATAGCTTCTGTTGTACTTATATTTTTATAAATAAACATGCAAATTCGCTGTTATACAAATCACTTTATTTTTCGAGTTCATTCTTGTTAATATACACTTTTCAGTTTACCATATTAATAAATATTGTGCATTGTTAAATAAACAGAATAAATCCGTAAATTAATTTTTTTTCAATGTAATTCTTACACATATTAATATTTTATTTATAAATTTTTTAACTTAAATAATTATACATTGATTTATCACTTGAAAGATAATACTAAGAATGAAGATAAGATTACATTACGTTATATGTAGAATACAGTTTTTTATGTTCAAATTATATATCGTTAAATAACTTATAAACTAACGTAAATTTAGTTAAATACATTTCATTTTTTTATTACAATATTTTATGATTTTATATTACGGTCGCTAATTTTATTAATTTACTACGGCACACATAGTCCGACGCGAAGTCAACAGTTTAATGTAATAAACTTATACTATTTGATCTTTTTAATAATACTTTACTTTCCAATATTAAAAAAAAAAACTTTAAAAAATATAATCTTATATATAATACTAATACTAATAATAATAATAATAATAATAATAATAATAATAATAATAATAATAATAATAATAATAATGAAATTATCTATGCACATTATATAAAGATATGAAGACTTAATATCTTTTACATTTAAAATAGTAAGAGAAATGTTACTTACGAGTACACAATGATATCTATAATATATGTTCACACGTACTCAATGATTTTTTTATCAAATATTATTTTACCACCATTATAATTCCTAATAAGGATAATATGTTAAAAATATACAATCATTTATTTCGAATATTAATTATAACAACTTAACTATAACAATAATAAATAGTATATTTGTTTTAATGTCTAAAACATGAATATTCAGTACCAATTAAACGATATGTTGTGTAATAAGCACATTATAATTGAAAAATGAATTTAAATATTTTCATAAATCCATATTTTTTTATAAATTTTGATGATCAGTATCTAATGGCCATTTGTATGCAGAGATTGAAAGTGAGCGAGGAAATTGTTGCAATAAATTTTTGATTAATAAATTGTTAGATTATATCGAAGCTAGTAAGTAATAATCTTTCAAATTAAATAATTAATACAATGTTGAAATTGAATATATAACTATATTGATATTATATATATATATATATATATATATATATATACATATATATGTAGTATAAAATAAATAGTATAAATGAGATAAATTATATATAACATTCTAATAATAATTATCCTAAATAGAAAAACGAAATTGAAAGGAGAATTAAATAATTTTGTTTTTTGAAAAATAATAAGTATTATATTATTTAATATTTAATGATAATCTATATGGTAATGATTATTGAGATAGAACTTCTAGAATTTACAAATTAATGTAATTAATTTACATGTGTAAATAATAAAATAAGAATAGGTTTCAATTCAAATAAAAATATTTCAATATTTTTGAAAGCTTAGTTTCGGAAAAACGTAATTTATTGTTAATCAATTCAATTTTATAATAAAAAAATATATATACATATATATAAATTAAATGTAAACAAGAGAAATAAATTGTGACGTAATATATATATTTTTTTAGTAGACCGAGAATAAAAATTAACGTGATAATAGGGATGTACAAAGCTTATGTACATAAAAATTGCATCGACGCTCACTTTAACGCATCCCCATTAATCTATTAAGTATAGGGGATTTAAAAAGGCATAGTCGACGACAATAGAACCATAACAATACAGATTTAATTTTCAAAACACCCGTAAAAAGCGATTTTTGAAGACATCACTCATACGAAATAGAGTCTTTAGGAAGATTTGCATTAATGTTACAGCAAAGAGCGGCAACGTCATCATTGCATTTTTAACGATCGGCGCACATGTTCTTTCCCAATCCTCTGTGTGACGCTTAAGTGCCGGCTTTGGAAAAGTAGCGTAAAGGACAGAAGAGAAGAGAAGCCGAAGGAGAAGAGAGAAAATGAGAGGAGAGTCGGTAAAGGGTGACAGTGGCAGCTATAAGTGTCTGCATCGTTAAATTATTGGCGATCCATTAGGTTGGAGTGCTGTCGTTGGGAAAAATCGATGTATTGTTGGCCGATGGAGAAAACGTAGCGGCAGATGCGAAATGGCGCTTCGCTCATGAGAAAGCAAAGCACTCGTTGCTTTCTACACCCTGACAATCCCTGATGTGAACCACAAGGAATTCTAGCGCTGAATCAATTAATCTAATGGGAGTTCAGTACTCTCGATTCGGACTTAATTATCACGAAAGAATTGGAATGCAAACGTAATCCGAAAGAAATTAACAATTCGGTAGATTTTACAGTGGAGCGATGTCACGATGACTAGATGCTGTTGCGAATTAAGTCTCCATCAGTCCTATTTCTTTATATACCGTGTTAAATATTTATATAAAAAATAAAAAAAAAAAAAAAATGAAGAAGAAAGAAAGAAAGACGTCAGACGTAAATTTAAGTTTTTATGTGTGTAACGCAATCTCGCATTGTCTCCATCGATCCTTTCGAAAAGCAAATTTTTACAATACGGGAACTATATTATACATATATTAGTACAAAACTTAATAATCACTATTTCAAATATATATATATATATATATATATATATATATATATATATATATATATATATGAATGTAAAATAAAATTTTGTATTTTTTATCGTAGATAGTATTGTGTGACCAGTGTGTGTTTAATAGTTTCTAAAAGTCCTGTGTTAAGGCAACGAGACACAGAAGCGACTCGAAGCTGCTGATGGGTCATTTGAATTAATAGTATCAGCAAATGAAAAAAAGAAGAAAAAAAGAAGAGAACACGCGTTGTCACTTGAAAAATTATTTTCGTCCTGTAGAAATAATCGCGATATTAAAGGGGTAATAGAGTTGTTGGAAAGCTCGTGATTCAACATCATCCAACGAATGCAACCCACACGTATCGCTCGATCTCGTACGTGTGGTCACCTATTTTTCAAAAACTACGGCGCACGTAACATCGAGTCACAGGAGTCTAAAAGAACGCAAACATCTTGGTCGCGCGTCCCGGAAGAGAAAATATAGTCGCGCAAATCGAGTGTGGCAGGACTTTCGAGCCGCGCGGCCGACGTACAAATGATCCCGCGTACGTGCTCGCGCATTCGTCACTTCTTTGTTCATCTTCGCTCGCAGCGAGAAAAGTCGAACTAACGGATCTGGTATGCGACGCCCAGTGCCGAGTTTCACCAGGCAAATACCAAATTCCGATTGCATATGCAGCTGATCGGGAATTCGCTAGCCCAAGCGCCGATAAATCGCGAGGAAACGTCCTGTCCGGACAAACTTTCTTTATGTACGTTGCATTATTTCATACGTGATTGTTTTTATTAAAATTGAGTTTCTTACTGCTAAGATATTGGCCAAGATTCATATGGATACGTTTTTTCTCCTTTTTTTCCTCTTTTTTCTTTTCTTCCCCCCCCCCTTTTTTTTTTTATAAAAAGTATAATCGATTCGGTGTTATGTTATGTAAGCGATTCTTACGAATGACATTCGATCTATTAATTTCTCATTGGTTTTCTTTCTTTTTATAAAACTTATAATATGCAATAACCTTTTTGTATTAATATAATATCACTCAAGCGTAACATATGGGATATAATATACTGTACATAGTAAATTATATATATTTATATATAATATATGTAATATACTGTGACATATGGGAGTAGAAGAGTATTATTTAGTAATTTAAAATGCCGCACATATTTCGCTTAGATATTGGCTTTGGCTTCTATTTAAAAATATGAATGAATATTTTATATATAAAGTAAGTATTGTAATTAGCGGATAATCAATAATAATAATAATAATAACGAAATCAAATTTTAATCGAGAGCTCGTTCTTTTCTTAAATGAAACATTCTTGTGGATCTCTGAATAATTGGATGGATTATTGATCTCTACCGATCTCTACTAATTATTAAATATTATATGATTAGTTATTATAAATACGGCAGATATTTAAATATATACTTGGTTAAATGAAAAAAAAGTCCATTTGTTTATTAATTATTCTTAGAACAACTATTAATACAGAGATATTAAAGTATAAGTAAATTTTACCATAAAATAGATTATATGCTTTCCCCGTACAACATGAAATTTATTTGATTACTAAACAAATTATGTCTTACTTAATTAACAAGTATTAAATTAGTAACAATTAAACAGTTAAGATTTAATATACTTCTCGATACTTTACATATTATTAATATATTTATAGCGTAGAGAGTTTTTGGCATCGATATTATTAGCATTAGCATTAATATATTTATTAATCTTGTCCAAATAATACGATAATTTATGGAATGATTATATTATTTATCATTATATTATTTACAGTTCTATTTTGCGTGAGGTCGAACTATTTACTGTTAGAACAATTACTATTAAAACTATTCGGAATCTTAAGGTACATACGCTCGTCGTAATTTCTTCTTAGCGTTCCATATGACTCGTGAAAGTTCATTTAATGTAAATGAGTATCTTTACAATATTGAATCTCTTCATTTTAAATTTTAATATAATTATAATGAATAGACTCTATTTAGTAGATTTAGATGTTTTGTTGTAAAAAATATCAATAACTCATTTTGTAATAAATTACTTTTAAATTGCAGATAAACATTTTTAAAAAAATATGAATTTGTGTATGTAACGTAAAAGTAAATTATAAAGCAATTTTCATATTAAAATATTTATCTTTATTATATTGCTCATAATGAGTATAATTACTATATAAAGACACATACAAATAGAACAGGTGCAAGAGTATAGAAAAATTGTGTTCACGTATATGCTTATTATGCTCAATTATAATTCGATTATTTACTTGTATTATTTTTTGTTGTCATTATTAAAAATAGTCTTACATTTAAATATTAATGTCAATAAATATTATTGTAAGGGTTATTATTTATATTATTTTTCATAAATTATGATTTGCTAATATGCTCGCTTATTCAATGAAAATTATTGCTAAATTGAGATTAAAATTAAAACCACGTTAATTCATTTACTAGTTTTCTCATTACTTTTTTAGTTACCTTAATGCTTTAATTTTCTATACAAAGAAATTGTTTGCGACGTATTGCCAAGATGATTTAGAAAAATTTTAGTATAGTGGGAAACGAATAATTCAATCTATAGTTGACCGAAGTTAAGAAAAAAGCATTGTTAGGTATGATCCTTAAGTGTTCGCTGATTGAGATAAAACTCGAATAGAAGGATCAGAGTTACCTGGATCTATGCAAGAGATTCGTAAAATAATCAAGGCACAATGAAGATTTAAATATCGCGTTTAGTAAATTCGGATATCTACGTGTGATTTTGCGCATAAAAACGGCAGGAAGGGGAGAGGGAGCAGAAAAGGATACAAATCTCACAATACACGTTTACAATCGGTATATATGAACGTATCCATGTAGTTCTCCAAATAGTCTCACCTTCAGTTTGAATAATTTGTGGTCAATACTTTCCATGCTGCAGCAGGAACGGAAGCTGAAATTTCTCGCTTTTGCGACGGATGTTGAGTCAAACGGAGCTATCCGTCGATAGTCGTTCATGCGCCTTGTTCTCATACAGACTTTCAACTCCATTTTTAAATTATTTCTCTTGATGATTATTAAGATATATTATTTGCGGTAATTTCTCATACTTCACTTAATAATAGACGATTCTGTGCTATAAGTATCAAAGGATAAGAATTAATGAAACGTATATTTGGCGTATACTACCTAAGAGCTGATTCGTGATACACTGCTTCTTTCAACATAGTTTATTAAATTTTCCTAATTAATGATATTATTATATTGATAATGATTATTAGTTTTTACGTGAAAAATAAAGTTTCAAAGTGCTTTTCAAACCTTATCTCCATAAAATACACATTTAACTAATTAAAAGTCTCGTAATATCATTTCATTAAATCAACGCTCCGGAAGTGATATGTACATACACTTTCTCATAACAACTATGTTAATACTAACTATGTTAAGCTAATACTAGCGGGTATTATTAAAATGTGTGCAAACTTCCTCGGCTTTCTCGATTCATGCACATTCGTGTACGTGTGCTTAAAATCTATTCTACATTTTATAGATTGAAATCTCCCGTGAGTTAAGTTCTTAAATTTTGCTACAAAAAAATAAAATAATAATAACAATAATAATAAATAAATAAATAAATAAATAAATAAATAAATAAATAAATAAATAATTCGTAATATGACAATGTGATTTAAAATAAAAAATCATATTTCCAATAATGGCAAATGCAAAAACATTTAAAAACAATTTCCCAAAATAATGGACAGGCAAATAAAAAGAAAAGAAATCATATACAAAATATGCAAATGAAGTATGAAAAGTAGAAGAGAACGTGAAGAAGTTTGCGGAGTAAAAGCAAAGTAAGTATACGAGAAACAGAAAGGTAAATTGTGTGTAATGTAACATTGAGATGAATGAGAAGGTTAGAATAATACTTTACATCCTGGGGATTAAGAAAGAAAATGAAATTCCAGAGAAGTATGAAAACAGAAAGAAAGAGTATTCAAATGTAATTAATTTTCCTGTTTTAGTAACCTGTTTTAGTAACATAATTTTACCGATTATATTTCATTTGTTTGTATCTTTATCACTACGCTTGAATAAATTACTTTTAAACAAATAATAATTATTTACAAGGCCTATACATAAATTTCTTATCTAGCCATGATAAAACAAAACGTAATTATTTTCTATTAACTTTTCTGAAACTTTAAAGTGCTCATATAATTAATATTTCGTTAAACAAAATTAACGCGCAAAAGAACTACTCGAAATTGTTTGATATGACTTATACATAAAATTTTATTTACTATTCTTGCTCAAAAATAATTTATTTAAATTATGTGTTTTGTGTTTTATTATTTCACAAGATGAACGTGAAAGTTATTAAATGGAAACGACTTTTGTGCAGTTACATTTACAGTTTAGAGCTGCTAAAGCTTCTTCAATTTTAGAGGAATTTAAAAACTATAAATTCTACGATAAATAATAAATGTAAATTACAGGAATACGAGGAAAATATACATTATCCAAAATGCGTAATTCGAACGTATTATTTGTAATTGTGAGCTTATCTGACCTCGTAACTAACAACATATTTTGCTTTATTGGTTTTTAAATACTAAAATATTGTGCAGAGGTTGTGATTGTGACGTGCTTTCAGAAAGTAAAATCTCATGTCTAATCATGTTGCTATATTGTCAAATTTTTTTTTTCAAATAGCTTTCTCTTTAATATTGTATACACGAAAAGTCGATGTATTACTTACCATTTACGAAAATGGCAGGAAAAACTTATAATACGGAATGCTACGATATATTTGCTCGGATCATTCGTAAACTTTTGAACTCTAGTACATTTATAAATTTTACAACTATCATTTATTTTACATCGATATTTCAAATAAACTTCTTAATAACCTAGATCACGGACATCGACGCTAATGGGATTTAAAAAAGTTTTCATTTTGGTAATTTAAATAAAAAAGATGCCACAGTATGTTGTGCTAGAATACTTTCTCCATAAAATTTCAAAAATTTAATGTTTAAAGTTTCACTTCACAATTGAAGTTATAAGTATACAAAAATTTATATTATTCAGTCCCGTGCTAAATACTACATTACTAAATTAGTTTGATAAAAGAATTTTTTTATGAAATATTTAATAAATGTTTGTGAATTAAATATCTCGTCGAATGTTATTGTTTACAAAGATAAATATTTCAGTTACGATAAAATATATGACACTTAAAAACATCGTGAAAAATCTTTTAAGAATAATTTTTTTATTACTTGCTCTTTTAACAATCTGTCAGTTTTGTAAGTTTACATAAAAAAATCGGATTATTTTATAGTTAACGTAAGGAAAATCTCAGAAAAGCAAAGAGAATTCAACGTATTCAAAATAGTTTTACGAATGAATTATTAAAATTAATATCATGAAAATCATACTAATTCTCCTAAGCTTTTCTCATATATTTTTAAATGATTCTATTTATTTCTCACAAATTCATTGTTAATTATTATCTTGCAATATTTTTAATTTAGAGAAAATTACTAATTACAATTATTATACCTGACGTATAATCACTAATTTGTTTAAATTATGATCCTGATTCCAATTTTTTTTTTTTTTTTTTTTTTTTTTTTTTTTTTTAGCAATCTAAGTTAAATAACGTATGTATTTCGAGATAAAAGAATTTTCATCTTTTCAGATATGAATTATATTATTTGATAAATTATAGTAGTAAGTAGAAATATAAGAAGAGTGAAAAATATTACTTTTATTCATAGAAAACTCTGCCATGCAATTGGAGTATAAGTACAGTATATTATTCGCCTTGTTATATGGCCTCATTTTAATGTGCCCAACAAGTCATCTACTAAGATCTAACTTTATCTGTATAAGTGAATAAGAAAATAAATCTTAGAAATTATAAAACTGTTTTTCCAATATTTCTAATTCGGTATCCAAATGGTTAAACACTATTCTAATGCTCTAATGCGTTGATTTTTCCATTCTCTGCTCTCTTCCAATATCGCTGATTACATATAACCGTGTCTCATTTACATTAGATCTACTTTAGATTTTCCTAAAGAAAATGAGATGAAATATATAAAGAAAGCTTCATTGAAATTCGTGTATTGTAAAGGAAAAAATTTAACCCTTAATGTGTAAAGGTATAGATTAATCGACAAAATGACGTAAAGAGTATGATGTAGATGAATATGAAAATAAAGAGAGCGAGAGAGAGAGAGAGAGAGAGAGAGAGAATATCATTTGCAAATACTCGAGACGTGTTGGCACTCACGATTTCCCTGCGGTTGATCAAAGTATCCGGAACACCGCGATATCAAGTTCGCTCGTAAACAAATGGATACGGGATCCTTACGTTGCTCCATCGCGATCGCTCTGAATTCTCGGCCGACTGAAAACGAAGGTACGGAGGGGCATCGAAAGGAAAAATGAGGAGGACGTCATGGGAACGCGCCGAGGTGGGGGCGACAGAAGGAGGAGGATGATCGTCACTTTGACCCGGGCGCCTCTTCACCATCCCTCGGCATTGGTTTAGTCAGCTCGCGCCTTCCGCTTCCGCGGCACGCGCCTCTCCTATCACGTTAGTCCCAACTGCAAGTCCCATCTTCTCGGGCCTCAAATCGGATTCGGTGGTGATAACGCGAACATGTGCTCGGTGTGAACAGCGACGATGTGAAAGAGCACCTCGCGAGTTCGGAGTTATTATTGGCTAGAGGCGATGGAAGTTCGACTCGTAAGTGTTACTTATACTTGTGAATGGTAGAGATGTGATGAAATTGTGTTTCGTTCTCAAATGCCCATTATTTTATTATTTTATTAATTGCCGTAAATTAAACTGGCTTTTGGGCATTTTTGTTGGAAATTCAGCACGTTGTGTTTTAAGGGAATTAATGATAGAAGGGCGATTTTGTAGGTCGGCCACCTTATTTTAACAATTTCAGTGATTTGGTATTATTATTGTCAATAACAAATAATCGTTTAGGATTTTTGAAGATAATAATATAATGTTTGCCAAATCTCTGAGAGCGGATTTCTTTTACTATAGTGTGAAGATTCATAAAAACATGAGAGATAAGAGTTTAGACAAAGCTTTAGTCTGTTACAAAGTAGTATAATGTTATACCTTTATTTCATAAAATTATCAATTACCGTAGTAGTGTAATTTTAGATTTATCATCGTGACTTCCTTTGATTGAATTCGAGATGTAAACGATTAAATTAATTAGTTTCACCTTACTTCCATACGATTGCATGTACGCAATATTATTTAAAATTTATTTTCATTTATCCTTTCAGTTATTCAAAATTAAATTTGAGGAATAAAATTAAATGCTATGCCCTATAACTGTTACCTATTTCTGAATAGTTAATTTACCAAAAGCTTAATATTATTTTCTCCGTTTACGCGTAAAATTACGTTTATTATAGAAAAATAATTAATTTTTGTTTTGTTTTGTTTTTAATAGTAAATTCTAATAAAATTATTTTCTGCTTAATGTATACTGATTTGATTAATTATATTTTTATGTATAAAGCGAAGAAATGTAAAAATAATATCAATAAAGTTATGAAATTAATAATTGAGTATCGTGACAAATAAACTACGTAAAATCTTTTAAATCGAAGAATGTATAAAGAATATGTAAACAATCGTATTTTCAATAATCAACAAGTAAACTAATATGATACTTAATATGATAAACTAGTGTGATGATATTACTGTAATATCTATATTGTTTGAAGCTATTTATTAAAAACAATGAAGAATTGAAGAAATATTATGTCGACTTTTTACAAATAAATAGACGATAAAGTATTAAATTTTTTAGTGAATAAGTTACTTTCTCAGTATCAAACTATGTCATTTAAATTCATATACTTTAATGATTAAACTTTAATTTTAATATAATTTACGTATAAATAATATGGAAATAATTAATACAAATTACTCAGTGCGCATTCTCATTCATCTTTTTTTTTTTTTTTTTTTTTAAATTTATTTAAAAAATTCAACATCTTTCCTAATAGTTAAAGATTTTTATTATAAAATTGTTCTTAAAACTATGATCGTTAGAAACAAATAAGTTGTATAAATAAATAAAAATAACATGCCAATTCAACATTTTAATATAATTTAATATACAAATCTATTAAATAAATATACAAATTAATTACAGTAATATTTTTAAAATTTCTGCGAAATATCTTGATACGATATTTATAAATAATTCTAATTATTATCAATGTCATTTATAAAGCGTACGTACAAAAAGTAATACTTTTTAATACTTGTTGTAATTCTATAACGTCATTATTTTATTAATAAAACACCACATGTTTATTTATTAAATTTAATAAGATAATAATTGTAGTAAAGTATTCTATGGAAAAAATGTAAAAAATGTAAAAAAAAAAAAAAAAAAAAAAATAAATTCTTATGTTTTATCGTATGTAATGTATTAAATATTATTGACGTATGGCTGATTTCTTAAAATGTCAATATTAACACAGAGAGTGGTATGCGATTGGCTTATGCTTTAAAAAAACTTTTGAAAATGTTTCAATATTAAAATTTATGATATGTCGATATGTATCTTGTATAATCTTATTAGTTTTTCTAAATAAATATGACTTTTGAATGTTCAAGCAACTAATCAATTTACATAAATCTATTGTAAATTAAAAGTCCGAAAAACGATGTGTTCAATACAAAAACTTAAAATATTAAAAATAGAATTAGTAAAAGTGTTTGCATGAGAAAATAGAAGTTAGAAATTTTCAGTCCATATAAAAAAATATATAAAACTGACGAAACTACTAAATTTCTTACTTTAGTTGTAATTTTTAAACATAAGATATATGTTGATCAACCACTTATTAAATAAATGATTACATTTTATACTTTTATGCAGAAATGAAATTTCACTTGTTATTAGATCTTAGTTAAAACTTAGATGATTATTTTAAAAATCCAAGATCAAGAGCATTAAAATATATAAGTAAATGGCTAATACTACCAGTGATGGGAGTAAAAATTTTAAATTAAAATTATTATTAGGTCTAAGCTGATATTTTATTTAGTATTTTATCCTCTACGCTAATCACAATATATTTTCGAATCGGAGGGATATTAAAAAGAGAATTTCAGTAGTCAAAGATCATCATTATATTGAG
>NW_011948436.1:2927449-2929950 GCF_000503995.2 Ceratosolen solmsi marchali | reverse complement strand
AAGAATGAAAATTATTATTATCATTATTCATTATTATATTCTCTATTATTTACCGAAGCGAGATCATCGCGTACACTTGTCTGCTCGCCTCATAAAAGTAATGCGTTTGTCCGACAAGTGAAAAATGTAAATTTCCCTTGTTTTCCCGCAGCGTAGCGGCTATCGGGATGATCTCGTCGCTCCACAAATGGTACGAATGGCGGGGCGGCGAGCAGTGGGATTAGTGTGGCGATTGGCGGGGCAGATGGGAGGGGGAGGGGGAGGGGGAGGGGGAGGGGGGGAGAAAGCGAGGGGGGGTTTGGGGGGGGGGGGGGGGGGGGGGGGGGGGGGGGGGGGGGGGGGGGGGGGGGGGGGGGGGGGGAGTCGTAAAGGCGCGTAATCTCGGCGCATCCGCCAAAATACCACGGCAACAACAAGTGGCCATTATCGTCTAGTTTTAAATTTCAAATTCCACCGGTCATGGCACACCCGATCGGCTTTCACCGGCTTTGGAAGGAAAAGCGTCCTGGGCTTCGAGTCAAAATTACAAAGAGAAAAAAATAAAGATAATCGGAAGAATCGCCCACGCGTGCGCAATAAAAGTCGGCGCTCGCTTTCTACGACTGGGGTGAAGGGCCCCGCGCCACGGTAGTTGGGTCGGTTAACGGACCCCGGCTGAGGCCAAGGGCACGGAAAGTCGAGAGTCCGCGCGCTCTTCGGTACGTAGGTAAGGCGAATCTATTAAAACCCTTTGCGAGAGGTCAGCTATCTATGATATCTAGTAAGGTCGTACACAGGACCAAGAGTGTCGACTGGCCAGTTTTATCTGTTCTCGAGAGACTCGGAGACTCCATTGATTATTTGTTCAATATTTTGAAAAAGAAGTTTCATTTCTCTTTCTTGACTGATTTTAAAGGAAAAGTTTTTATGTATGCTCGACGATGTACTTTAATTTTATTAGTCTAATAGAGCGCTGATAACGGGCTTGGCCTGTTAATGTGCTAATGAATTTGAATTATTTCGTGCCGAGTGTGAAAAAGAAAGTTGGCCAATAGTCTATGGCTGCTTTTATAATCTAAGACTCTTTATTACAATTATAATTAAAATCAATATGATTAAGGAAAATAACAAAAATTCGAGTCTTTATTGGAAAAGTTGTTTTCATATAATAACGAATAAAAAAAAAAAGTCATCTTTGTGGCCATCATCATAATATGTGACTATTAATTTAATAATAAAAATTTATTTTTAACATGTATAATTTTATGCTGTTAATAGTCAAACAAATTTACAAAATATGCTAGATCATATATTTTGGACTAACGGTTCCTTTGAAATTACCGGCAATTTATAAAAAGTGAAGTTTCTTGTTTCTATAATATACTTATCACTAAAAAGCACGTGTTCGAGAAAGTAAATAAATTACTAGTCAAACGTGATGTTTATATTTGCATTTTCTAAGATAGTTCGAAGTAAAAATCGTTTGAAGAATTAAGCCGTTTAGAAATAAAAGTACAATGTTATTTTCTTATGATTCTTATGAAGGTTAATTACTTACTATATTTTTTTTTTTTTTTTTTTTTTAATGGACAAAGTAATAAAATTTACAGTCATTTCAAACGAAATAACTTCTTCTTCAACTTTAGCCACAGGATTTATAATATAAATTTATGATTTTATTGAGCATTGATGATACATTATTCGGAATATTTCAATTTATATGTTTATAATGAAAAGTCATACATATATATGATCGATGTTTACCTATTTTTCATTTGAAAATAGGATATAATTTTTTTCAATAATTCTATCTCATTAAAATGACCGATATCCCATATTTTTCGTTTACAATAATTATACTGTAAATTATTTACATAAATCTCAATTATAAAATTTGTTGTTAAATTTATTTGATTGTATACATTGTTAGATATCCGCAGTCACATTTATATGCAAATAGTTATATTGAAATTTATTGCCTTAAATTTATCAACAATGAATACATTAAGTCGTTACGTAAAAATAACCAAGAATTCTTCTAACGCTGAATGATTTCAATAATAATCAAATATAATAAATATAAATTTATTATAATATAAATTATTATAATTAATAATATAAATTTATATTCAATTTAACATATGTTTATTTTAAATAAATAAATAAAAATAAACATTATAATTTGCTCAAGTAATACAATCACAATGAAACACTGGTCCTCGGCTCGTCACGGACCAAATATTAATAAATTCCTCATTAACAGCAATTTCACATAATTTGAATAGTTGACTACTGTAATAACTCAAAATGTCATTAGCATCAAATAATGTGTAGCAGATGCCCAACACTGTTTATACAGATACGCCTTACTGACTTTTGCAATTTCGTAACGGCCGCGTGTTAAATGAGGTGCATCAGCAGCCCACTTACCTATATTAAAGTCCACAGACTGCAGATGTATCAGTCACTCTCGGTGTCTCCCTCCCCCCCCCCTCCCCCCCGCCCGCCCCCCCCCCCCCCCC
>NW_011948436.1:2918492-2927421 GCF_000503995.2 Ceratosolen solmsi marchali | reverse complement strand
CTCTCTCTCTCTCTCTCTCTCTCTCTCTCTCTCTCAATCGCTCAACTCTATATCTATGTCTCTCTTTCTTTGCTTCCTACGTCTTCTTTTGTTTCGTGTCCGCGTGCAGTAGCTCATGCGAACGGCAACGCGACACCGCACTGGCTTTATAGCATGGAAAAGCCGAGCGAGAGTCCCATGGACTAACAAACAAGACCGTAACACTTAATGTATCTTGGCGACGTTCTTTTTTAAAAAGAGAATTTTCCATCGGCTAATGCCTCGACGCTACTCGAGAGTTTTTAATTGAACTCTAAGATTATTTAGTTGCCGCTTTTACGATGAGGAACGGGATGAGATGAGTGGATTTGGAATGCAGGTGTCATAGAATCACAGTTGGTTAAGAGCTCGAACACTCGGGGATGTACTTGGGATGTAATAAGTCAATCAAAGCGAGATCCAGACTTTTGTGCGTTGATGCTGTGTGCCGCTTCGTTTTCTTTTTCCTCCATTTTTATGGCCGCACGGAATATATATTTTTTAAAGCCTAGTTTTATGACAGCATATTGAATGTTAACGTTTCCCTTGGTCATTCTTTTTTCTTTTTTCTTTTTTTCTTTATGATTAATGGGAAATATTTCTTTTTCTTTTTTTCTTTTTTTCGTCTTTCTTTTTTTCTTCTTTTTTTCTTTTTTAATTAAAATAGTGGTATATCATTGTAGAAATAAAGTATTTTCATTTTCGCACGTAAATTATTGTGAAATCTAACACTTTTAAATAGCATAATTACATGTGTTATATTTAAATTAATAACTTTTGATAGTTGCAAGAGGCATTTGTTAAAAATAAATCTCTCCAGCCTATCGTACATTTGAATTAGAAATTTTCTTACTCGTAATTCATATTAAAGAAATAGAATACAACTAGTTTTTTATGATATTCAGCACTTATCACTTATTTAATTAATTAAAATCAATATTTATCAATGCTTTATGCTGAAATCAATATTATAATTATTACACATTTATATATACAAATTTATATATTTATATTCGAAAGAAGTGTACACATAAAAGATGTGTACACATAGTTTGTCTATATATATATATATATATATATATATATATATATATATATATATGTATATATTATTAACTCTATAATGGCTTATATTAGATAAATTCTTGACAAACTTTATGCACAAAGAATGTAAAATAGTCATTAATATTAAGAAAATTCTATTTAATAATGATATTATTATGTGCTCGCGTATCGATAAAAGAAAGATTGGAAGTAAAAATGCAGAAATATACCGATTAATCCAAGTGAATGTATCCCTAAAGTTGTAACTTAAAAAATATTCGACATGTGGAAGATATCGAGTTTACGACTATTAAAACAGATATGTTACAATTAATTAATCTGTGAGACAAGGACTTTAATGAAGCCGATCGATCTTCCTCTAACAGATACTATCGGTGCTGCTGCTGCTGGCTTACGCGAGTGGGGCCTGCTCCAAGACCACCAGGCACGGCCCAATTGCACCTCCGAGGTTCCGCCAGTACCATCGGCACCAGCACCAACAGCATCGGCAAGCGCGCGCCCTTAGCGAGTTTCTCCTTCCACCGCCTGCGCCCGCGAATTTTCACGTCCCACATAATCAGCACCAACACAATAGCCACAACGAGCTTGCATCGGCGTTGTCAGCGCCTATAACTGCGGCACAAGAATGGCGCACGCGCAACGGCCGTTATGTGAATGAACAAACCGGCGACGGCAATAACAATTTCGGCTACTTCTCCAAGCTGATGAATTGGCTAAATCCATTTGCTGGCAAAGCTCATCGTAATCATGACGCGATTCATGGGAAGGATATTCAGGGGCAAGGACTATCGGGCAATCCACTACAGCAGCAACAGTTCGCCCAATACGCGCCGTATCAGCCGTGAGTACAAATGCCGCTGTGACTTTCGCTTTTTGAAAGCACTCGGAGAAATTGATAATACGGTTGGGAAAGCTAGCGACTGCACGATTATTAATTGATAGCCATTTCCTTAAGAACTTCATGAGAAAGTCAATTAAGTCAATGAGTTTCTCATCTTTAATGAAAAAAGTATACAGAGTATAGGTAAACGTAAACCATTACAAGAAGATTTATGTATTATACAATAATTTTAATATCCAGATTTTCGAGATACTGCAAACGCTTGCGTCAATTGTACTAAACAGCTACTAATCATTTCTTTAGGTGAATTTATGAGATGAGGAGAAATCTTTTACACGCTATAGTTACTATGATTATTGTATCTTTTGATTATGGATTAATTTATTTTTTGTACAATTTTTTCAGTTTCATTTCTGTCATTAATATCAATTAAATTTTAAGTCGAAATAATAAATTCAGCGATACATTGCCACAACCAGTTTACATTTTATGGCTTAAGGATTTTTCGTCTGGAAAGTCATAATAAATACAAATATTATTTTCAAATTTACAAGTGTCGAATAATATAAATTATTAAGTTGTTTTTGTAATTATTTGCAGTTGCTCGAAAATAATCAAAGAAAAAAATTACGTGTTATACATATATATATATATATATATATATATATATATATATATATATATATCAGTTTAAAATATATGTATATATCAATTTATTTTATGTGAATTATACATGATCGAAAATAAACAAAGAAAAAAAAAACGTGTTATATATATATATATATATATATATATATATATATATATATATATATATATATCAGTTTAAAATATATGTATATATCAATTTATTTTATGTGAATTATACATGAACGATAAGTAAATGCCTAGTATGATTGGAAAAGTAGCTCAATGGAATTAATACTTACAATGTTGTAGATATACGAGTGAAATCAAGCAGTACGAATCACCGCCATTAACTGATAATTCGCAAACTAAATACGCTAATACAGTCGGTTGGTACAGTGGAAAACCATGTAATCCATGCAATCAGGTACCGTGGATGCCGATTTTTCGCGATAGTTTGCATTATAATCCAGGACAGTATGCTCCAAATGCTGGCAGTAACATGTACTTGCCTCCATCGTCCCAGCAAGAGATTACAACAATAGGTTTATCATATTCGGAACCAACTGGATCAGCCTTAAATTACCAACAGAATAATCCACTTCCAAATCCTTTTCTATATCCGGATATTATACCGCCATTATTTAAAGCCAAACCCTTCAATGATCATCCTGAAGAAAACTTGCCACCAAATCCAGAGTTGTCGATTACATTGAATAATGATTATAAAACACAGGCTGAAAATTTGCATCACTTGCATCCTCAAAATCTTGATCATTCACTTGCTAATTCACAGCCCGATTTATCATCTGCAAATTTGAATTATCACAATTTTGCAAACTTGGATGATCTCCCTCCGAATTTTTATCAGCAACCTCCATCAAATTTTAATGACGAATCTACGGAAAATATTGATCATTGGCCACCTGCACCGAATATCAATCATATAACTGCTCAACATACCGACAATGCGTATTTCCAAAATTTCAATTATCCATTGTCCGATAATTCGAATTATTCTCCCGTGAATGTTAACGAACAATTACCTCAAAATTTTGATATCCAGTTATCATCGAGTTTAGAGCACCAGGTATCCCCGAATTTGGATTGGGAATCTCAAGCACCTCAAAATTTAAATAATCAAATACCTTTACACTACGACGATCAGCATTCGACGTCGACTTTTGAACAGCATCATGAACCATCGCAAATTGTTGGAATAATTAAAGAGCCGCCAACGAATATAAAAAATATTAACGCAAATGATAATCGTCATGAGGAATCTTATCCAGTACCTGTGAACGGCGACGGATCGAATATTTTAAATGATAGTTTCGTCAATGAAACTCTTCAACGTCTCTCTCATCATTCGTCTCATTATCCTCAATCGATAATAACATCTTCCGAAGTGGAGCAGCAACATGTCAAAAATAGCGAAACCCTGCACTTCCAACGCTCACCCTTAATAGATTTAAGTGTTGCCGGCGAATCGTCTACAAAAACACCGAATCATCGTCTATCGAAAGAGTGGAGCAACTATATAAAGGATAAACCGAGCGCCGATCCAATCACGATTGCTCCTTTAAAAGGGAAACACATTATTGCTAATCGTGAATCCTCGACGCCAACGTCCATTGTGATTGACTATATCTTGTCTAGTCCAGAAGAAACGTTGGACTTGAACGAATCAGAAAAGGAAACTGGGTCGTCTTCACGACCACAACATCACAGCGAAAGGATTGTCGTGACATCGAGCGTATCACCAACTACAAGTACAACGACAGCGATGCCCCTGAATCAGCAACAACAAGAGACACTTATCGAAAGTGTAGTGCAGTCGTACGAGTTTTTCAAGAGGAAAAATGATATGAGCACTAAGAAGGCGGAGGACAAAATTATTAAGGATACGGATGAGTTCAGTGCGAGTAAAGAGGTCACGATTCCCAATAAGTTTGGAAATGAAAATAAAAATAAACAGGTTAGTGATTATATAAGATAATCTTCGATACTTTTAACATGTTCAATAATATAATAAATTACGAATCATTGAAATATATATATATATATATATTGAAACATACAATACCAATTAAACGAAATATTTTTATGTAAAATAATGTTAACGAATATCCTTTAATATTTTTTACTGAAATACAAAATTTTAAAAAGTATCATAATGCAATAGATAAACTATGTTATCTATGCTAATTTATTTATAGATCAGTGAATCTTATTAATTATGAAGTTTTTGTGTACGAACTAATTAAATTGATTTAAAAGAGAGAGAGAGAGAGAGAGAGAGAGAGAGAGAGAGAAAATTAAAATAAAACACATTCGAAATGTATTTAATTTTTAAATATTATATTATTGAAATTTTTAAGTCATATTTTATTGTATAAAATAAACTTGATTAATTACGTAACTAAATAACCATATGTAAATAATTTGAATAATTATTTTTAAAACTCATAGAATAATATATATATATATATATATATATATATATATTCGTGTATATTTGTCATATGCTTTCTAATTTTTGTTAAATTGAATAATTCCTTATGGATTCGAAAACTTTGGCTTATTATGATGAACCTACGGATAAACTGAAAAATACATAAAAAAATTTTCACATTTAAGGTTATACAAATAATTATTCCATATACGTCGCAATACACTCCAAGTCCATTCCATTCGACTCGATCGATCGATGAGCAGAAGAAAGATAATGCGCAGAGCAGTCATAATTCGTCCGTGACGGTACAGTCGGGCGAAACTGCTGGTCGTATTGTTTCACTCGATAACAATGTTGAGGATAATGTTGTAATTCAGGAATCGAGGCGGGTATCTGTAACGCAAAATCCACCAGAGCGAAAATTGCGCAACAATCGAACAGACGGTACGGAGAATAAGATTGGTCATACTATAGACGTGCACAGATTACAGAAGAATATCGATAATTGGACGATTCAGGTACGTGGGACGCGATAAATTGTAAATTAACGAGAACGGGAGAGACGTGCGAAGAATGAGTTGGCTCATATAGAATAATCAATCTTCGTGATAAATGAAAATATCCGTCTCTTGGTCTTTTTCCTTAAAATAACAATATAATAATAATAGCATTATTTTGATTATATATTTATTAATGCAACAGTACTACTTTGTATTTTAACAGAATTAATAAGGATATTATTTTATTAATGAGTGAAATAGAACGTTTATAATATAAGAATTAGCATTTTACATCATATGTAAACGTAATTTTCACTTATAAATTGGTATTTCACTTCATGTTTAATATCGGTAACATTAGGAGTTAAGAATTATTTATAATAAAAATGTTCGATATACATGACAAAAGCACGCGGTTAAAATTATTGTAACTATTATTAAAATTATATTATATTTAGATATTATTAATATTTATTATATGAATAAAAGATGTAAAATTAGATTATGATACGATGATAAAAATTTTTAGGAATACGCGAAACGTGTTCCGCCGTTCATAAATTATCTAAATTCAACTCATCCACGTTGGATATCGTCCAAACAAATACCAGACGAATATTTACTGCCAATTACGGAATTGGAAGATAACGAATATTACGATTTTAGTAAAGAAACTGATTTTCAACGAGGGACGAACAAATCAAAGGTTTGACTAAATAAATTTATATTTCTATAGTTTTATGTCTTTTTGGTATTCATGAATATTGCAAATATTTATAGTCCGACATACGAACAAAACTTCTTAAGAATGACACTGTCTTTTTCCAATTTTGAAACGACAGTTTCACCTTTATAAAAATACACATTTATTATGGAAATGAAGTAAAGCATTACGATTGATATTTGCCCTAAGAATTTTAAAAAATATTATTTCGATTCCGACACATTCTCATACAATGTAATACCAAAATGCATAATTTCATTAATAATCTCCTACTGTTGAGTATGCACATAAAATCAAAATTATTAAAGTACTCTAGGTGTTAAAAAGAATTCATGAAGTTCTTAGTGAGTCTAGATCTACGAAAAAATCGAGTTCATCGGTAATTCATTCTAATTGACTAAAAAGTTAACGTCGTACTACTTATAAGAGCTTGAAAATATCTCGTAAACTGTCTACCAATTGTACCAATTTATCGTTTTACGTTATAAAAATGTCCCTTCGTATGCATCTATATAATATGTAGTACACATTTATAGCCAATCGTTACATTTTTATTGTGGACGATTTCATTGATCCCTTGGATATCCTCTTGGTCGAAAGCTAAAGTTCTTTATGGATCTATCGAATCTTTTAGCGATGAAATTACTTTTTTCTCAATTTTTGCCTGCAATATTAAATGATTAAAATAACTTTTGCACTTTCAAGCACTCTGTCGCAGCAGAGAACATAACCAAAGTCAGCATAATAAGCGCAACATATCCAAAGAAATCGAACAAGCCAGAAGAAGTTTGGGGTCGCAACATTACGAGTTCGGAATCTAACGAATCTGAACGCGTGTACGTGGTCACGCCTGTTCCCAATCCAAACTTCCTGGAGAAAATCTCTCTCAGCAAGGATTCGGCAAGATTCAGGAATCGAAATCCCAAGGCCAAGCACGAAGACTCGGCGGAGATCGAGCAGGCTTATCAGGTCTTACCCCAAGCTGTGAACAATCTGGCGGTGCTATCGAGTGTGCCCGATTCCGCGGCACCGGCACTCTGGGGTATTATGGAGCACGAGGAACTCGCTGCTAATGTCAATCAGCCGAGATGGCGTAGCGAGTCCGACGTCCTTCCTGATGCTGCTTCGACGCCAATATTATACGCGGGACACTCCAAGGTAAGCACTAAATTTCGATTAAAAATGTCACGTTGACGTATGATTGAGCGCGGTAGAGATGTGATTTAGTAGGATCCGAAAATGTGAAAATATCGCAATTACTTTGCTATTTGATTTTTAATTAATCATTAACGTTTAATGGCACTTTAATTAGCATTATTAAATTTTGTATAAGAATGCTTTGAAGTATACTGTTTATGCGTCCTACAAATGCTGACTGAAATTTCTACCTTTAATGGCCTCATGTAATACTTATGTCGTACTTTTAAACAAAAACACATTTTTTACATCGGTTTTTCCATAACATCGCAAGCGAAATATAAAAGATATTGATGAAACTTTGTAGAATAAAACTTGGATACTATAACGAATGATTGACTTATTATTATCGTTACACATTATTATTATGGAAAAGTGAAAAGATCCATAGCATTGGTATTAAAATTCTCGCGCTTAACATAATCTATGCTTATAGAAGTGATTAAAAATAATTATCTAAGCTAACTTTGTAAATTACCCGATGCGCATGTGGCATCCAAAGCTGCATTGCTAATCCCACGAATAAATAACAGCCAGAGTTTCTCGTATTGGAGATCAAACTCGTCACTGTCGTCCAACCATTTATTTACTTTCACATTCGCAAAATTGCTTATTAGACGTCATAGTGATAGAGATCATAACGACCAATAGAAAAATCTTTGCTACCTCGTGTACTTTCAGGTGTCGCGTGCGAGATGATGGATCACCCATCAACAGCTTGTGAATCAAACGCGTGACAACAATGAGAACTTAACTCGAAGAAAATGCACGAGGAATGGAAATCTAATGGCCGAACTACTTAGTCCAAGTGTTAACGGGTAGAGGCAATTTTCGGCAACGTGACCGTCATCATTACCAACACTCGACCTTCATCCGCAGAGTTCTTTTTAATATTAGAAGTGCGTTTAGTGAATGACCGGGGAGAGGAGTAAACATTGACTTTACGATGTTGTCTAGTTTCTTGAAAAGACGACGACTTATTTCTTTCTAATCGTCCATTTAAAACCATACACCACGAACGAGTCCAATAACTTTCTATATATTAAATAAAAACGTTACTTAGCCGTTATAAGTTAGCCATATACAATACGTATTTTTAGATTATCTTTAGAAAGTTTGGCGCTCGATTTAAAATTCGCTGTTTCAGTCATGAGCAGGGATGGGAAATTCCGCACTCTCATTAATACGAACGAAAATGTATGCGTAGAATTTATTGTAATTCCTCGACGCTTCATTCTTCTCGCAAAATAACACACAATTTCTAATTTCAAATCATTCGATTCCGATTTAATCTACGATCCTTGGAATGCCAATGAAAATCTGTCGCCAATCCCCTTAATGAGCGGGTAAATCCAGCATATCGTGTACAATAAACTCGGCATCAGCTAATTCATTATGGGGCCTTATCGAGTTGCCGAGTAATGGCGATACGACGACGCTATGTAGTAATAATACTCCGTGACTCCTTCCGTTTATCGCCGTGACTCTTTCCCCTGCACAAT
>NW_011948436.1:2892764-2918451 GCF_000503995.2 Ceratosolen solmsi marchali | reverse complement strand
CGTCCGGAAAATCGAGCGTACGTTGAAAAATCGTGTTTCAAAGCCAGATTACGTATGCACTTAACAAATTATTAGCGGGGACTCTCGATACAGACGAAAGCGTCATTAAAGAGGGGCCAAATGCTCCTCGATTATGCACGAGGCTCGTGTTATCGTAACGTGGTTGGAATATCGGAAATGCGGTCGTTCGGCCCATACGGCCGCAATTTCATTTCCCATGTCGCATTAATTAGCTAATTTTGCTCTATTCAAGTGCCGAGGTCGGGATATTCCGTATCGTTAATAAGACACGCATGAATATAATATTATCCGGCACTTACATTGTTTATGTAAATTTATTTCGTATATACAAGGGGATTGCGATCTAGCTTAACTTAATATAGTCGATTTCAGCGAATTCGCATTGTTAAATGACAATAACTGCGTGCGACTACGATCAGAGTTGTGGATGGATAGATTGTCCGAATGATTTGGAAATTTTTATCACACAGCTATTGGTGGAAAAAATTTTACTTTGAAAAAATTATAATTAATTTTTATATATATCCAAGTTACACGCATGCCTATGTTTTTCTATGTGCGCGCGTGCGCGCGTATGTACTTCTAATTGATATTTTTCAATTATCAATTTAATTTATAATTATTACGATACAACTTGAAGGACAAACACAATTATAATCGACGAGTATTCTATCAACATACATATTATTTTCACTTTGTATCATTTAAAAATATTCCATATGATTCGATGATTTTTACAAATTTCACAACTAATAAAAAATGCAACAATAATTAGTAATACGTGGTGAACGACAATAGATATTTTTTAGTTTTAATACAGTGAAATGTCATATGCTTGAATATTAATCCAATTTCATAATATCCTAAACGGAGAATCGCACTATTATAAAGCATGCGATGCCGGACTTTATTTTTATTATTTGACTTAAGCTTATGACTCGTTCGCCAAAAACCCATTAGAAATATCCTTAATCGAATTTATCGGACAATACGGCCAAACAATAGTACTGTGAAAAGTCGTGAGTGTGCAGTAAATAAATATCAGATGCAATTTTTCCGCCGTGTAAGAAGACAAATTGTAATTGTTTGCCTCGAGCGAGGGGAGAAAAACGAGGTGTGAAACTCGCACGCGACGAGTCGAAAGACCGGCGAGGAAAAGAGGACGGGAGAACGGCGCACGAATATAGAGAAGCGTGGGTAGGAGGAAGAAAGCGAGGAGGTGAAAGAGCCGTCGTATACATACGTGACCGAGTTACAAGGCGACCCGACCTCTGAGTTCATTTTCATACGAAGGCCGATAAATCGAGGATTGCCGCTACCGGCTTTTCGCCTTCCTTTTTCCTTTTCTCCCTGCCGAGCCTACAATTCAATTGCCCGCGACAACGTATGAAAAGACTGCTTTTTTTTTCTCCTCCTGCCGTTCTATTCCGAGCAACTTGTCCCGGACCTGAACATTTTCACACACGCGCGGTCGTGATACTCGATTAAGTTAGTGTACAATGTGCCCGTGATCTAAGGTCACTTTGCGGCCTTCTCTCTTCGCATAAGTTGTACTTAAGTTGTCTTACACGAAGCTGATCCTCTGCTAACGATGGCTTGCGATTGGCAATTATGTCGCATCGCTCGCGCCGCCTACCCATAATTATTGAAAGCGTTATAAAAATAGCGGTCCAACTGTATTAATGAGTATATCCTTATGGACTCGAGAGTAGATGAAAGAAGAATAAGTTTATTAAGCGAATGATAAGAACTTTTGAGGGCATTTGATAATTTTCAAAATTTTAACGGTAAAAGACGATCGTAAACGTGACTCGATTAACAAAAAAGGTTCCATTGACGTTTTCAAGTCATTATTTGCTCGACAGCTCAATGGACAAAAATAATTGCACGGAAAATTTTTTAAAATTCCTTCAACACTCAATGAAATAATATATGCGTTTATTGGATGAATAATTTATTTCCCGATGTAATGGCAAAAATCCCTGTTGAGTGATTTCATGCCTACGTATTTTCTAGCTTTTAGTACGGTGTAAAGATTGTAATGATTATTTAATGTGTAAATGCGAGAATTTGATATGAAACGAGTGGCTTATTCGTAATGGGTGGATAATGGTGATATGTGCGAATGTGAATTGCTTATTAATTTATTACACGAGGTTGTATCTAATCTCTAATCATATATAGGTATAATGGTAAATATTTCTTTCTTTACATATTGTATTATTCTAGATCTTAGCATCGCATACCAATGAATGTTAACATTGAACTAATGTACATTATATTTTTATGTATAAATTTTTATATAAACGTCTATGATAAATACATTAATGCATACATTGGATAATTAGTTTTTTCTTTCACCTGACGATAAACGCTTATTTAATTATCAAATATAAATGTAACTATATTTACGATTCATTACGTCGTAATTATTAATAATATATTTCATTTTAAGGAATAATTAAAGTGTAAATTATCCGGCAAGTATGACTTTAAACTTGCATGTACAAATAATTTTAAAATTGAAAACACAATATTTGCAAAGCATAAGAATCTTATATAATTATAATAAATATGATTTAGTTTATAATTATTGTTACATATGCTCGAATGTAGTTAAATCATTATAATCTCTTGGAAGTAAAAACAGTAGTCAATATTCAATTAATAAAGTAAAACTTCAACAAGTATGTTTGTAAAGAATTTTAAAAAAATTTATAGGTCAGATAATCGACCATGTAATCATTAATTAGGTAATAAATTAAAAAAAATTATAAGATACACTTCATTTACAAGCAAACTTAATTGCAAATTGCTTTCAAAGCAATTTTATTAAACGATCAAAACATTCATTAGGTAATTATATCTATTATTTTTAAAGTTTTCCTTTTTTTTTTTATATTGCACTTTTATTCTTTATTATATAAGTAACAAAAATATCTAGCAAAATAGAATTTTTATTAAACACTATATTTATATGTTTTAAACGCTTATGTTTTCTTTACAACAAAATATATTTTTAGCTTTTAGCTGTAAGACTTTGTTAAATTAACAAATACATTATTTAATATCTAAAAAGTTGATGTAATATTCTCATTGTATTGTAATTAGTTCGAATATTACAATTAGTTTCGAGTAACGATATATTCTATGAAGAATGAGAATACTCATGGTTACGTACATGTATTTTATTGCGCATATGACTGTACTTTGATAATGTCCAAAATCAATTGTTAAAATAAAATTCAAATCTTAATTGAGAGACGAAATGTCTTAGTTTTCAATATCTATCAATTGTTACGAATTAATTTATGCGTTAAAAATCAGTATTCCTTATTTTAGTTTAATATAATTAAATTTAAAAAATGTGATTGAATCTGTTTTTATTTTTTTAATTTGGTATGATTTAACAAAAAGGTATATACCTTAAAATAATTGTGTCCGAAATAAGTCCATAATGCGTCGTCGATTTAATATTCAATCGATTCCATAATGTAATGAATTTGATCAAATTCAAATATTTCCAGTTTTCCATCATTTAAGCTTGAATGTAGTATTGGCCATTTTCATTCAAATTTCAAATTTCGATGAATAATTAATGTTGTTAATAGTTTGGAATATAAAGCTGTTAAAAATGCAACGTATAATACATATTTACAGCCTAGTTTAGATAAGTCACCCAGATGTATTAAATACACGAGTCCCATTCGCATAGCCATTGCTGTCGGTTGAAAAAGAAATTTCATTCATGATTTACATTCCTCAAAAATTTCTCTCCGGCTCTATCTCCAACCAATACTCGGCAAAACGCTCCTTGAAATCGGGCACGCAACTGCAGCTCAACCACGCAGTCGTCATATACAAAAGTCTTTATCTTTTTTCTCATCTCTTCCAATCCCTCACACCACACTTACTCGCTCACTCCCGCTCACTGTCTTTCCCTCACACTAATGCCTCTTCAGCAGACCGGTGAAAGAATTAAAATTCCCTCGCACGAGAGTTTGCACTCGCGTATCGCGTTCCGCCAATAAGCGTGGGAAGAGACGAGGACGAAAAGGTTACGTGAGAAAAGGATCTGTACAGCTCATTGTCCTACGTACGTATAATCGATGTTACAAGAGCGCAGTTTTTTCTTGTATTTTTTTATTTTCCGCGTGAAACTTTTAATGAGCTTGGATAATTAGATCCTCGAGATTCGACGATTCGGAGCGCGAGTGGAGATATCGAACAAGGACGCGCTCGCGACCCTAATGACTGGGCCAGAAGGTAATACAGGAGAAACAAGTGAGAGCAATGTGAGATCGGATTTTCGAGGATTATACGGAAGAAGTTCGAGATTCCGTACACGCGAGCGTATATACATTTATTAATTTCTCTTTAATTTATTTCTTCATCCTTCTGTTTATTTCTCATTTATAAATGATAATTGCTAAATCCCAAAGACAACAATTATAGCTATTTATTGCTTTAATATTTATGTACTATTCCATAATGTGAAATACGGTAAATATAATACGGTTAATTTTTGTAAAAAATATATAATATATATGTGTGTGTGTGTGTGTGTGTGTGTGTGTGTGTGTGTGTGTGTGTGTATTATATATAAAAAAATTGTTTGCAATTAATTACACGATATACGGTATAAATCAGCTATACAATCATTATAGAAAATTATAAAAATCGTCAGGATATTTAATAAGAGTAACATAAATTGTCATAGCGTACGTTGTAATTCTTATAATTATAAATAAAACAATTCCAAGTTTTATAAATAATGTATTCAAATTTTAATTACGGCATCATTGACAATTGAAATCACATTTTTTACACACGTGCTCCAATTCATAAAATGTATTCAGCTTTTTTCGATTCTTAATATATTTAGTTGCAAATAATCCCAACAGCATTATCAAGATTAGTAAAGTTATAATATTTAAAAATATTATGCATAATATATAACTTCCAGCAATATCCTTTATTAAACCTGAGAGAAGAAGGAAAAAATAATAAATAAAATGAATCTTCAAATTGAAAATTAATTAAAAATTTTTAGAATTAACTAAATATACGAACACTTTAAGTATTAGAACTATATGAAATCAAGAAAGTACGTTAATCTTTTCTTTTTAAATTTCTCATCAATGTTCATTTCTACGGGCTTTGCCAGTTCCTTTTCCTTATGTATACCTTAACGTTCTCGAAAGGATTCGCATTTTCTTAATATAAAAATATTTGATTATTTACCTAAGACTGGACTTGCAATTAGCATAATGCATCCATTCCCTAAGTTCTGAATACTCGAGGCTGCTGCAAATTTCTCGAGAGGAGCGGAAGTTGATATCAAAATATTCATATATACAATTCTGAAACCTTTAGCAACACCTAAAGAAATCGACACAATTAATGTGGCAACGTACGTCTGTGTGAATATTAATGCTGTAAAAGAAGAAAAGTCATTAATACATACAGACTTACTTATGCATACAAGAAACTTATATAAATGTATGCAATACATAATGGAATATAATATGATAATATTTATTCTAAACTCTTAATAAATATTTCTATTTAATGTTCCATTATCCGATAGACTAATAATAAAGAATATATATTGAAATTTTGTATTTCGTAACTTTTGTGACCATTAAATTGAAACATTTGAATTTAATAAATCCTATGTGTTCGAATCACGTAGTTTTTAAAAGAAATATGAAAATAATTTAAACAAAAGGAAAAACATAAATGAAGCTATGATAATGTATGATAAATATAAATATTTATCATAAGTAGCTACGATTAACGCTAATTATACGATAATTATTATTTACGTTTCACCTCTAATGTAATTATTAGCGGGGGCATTGCATTGCAGTAAATCAACCTGTGCTTCATGAACATTTTCAACATTGAAAAAACGGCGAACTAGAACGCACGTAAAGTGTATTCCCAAAGGAACAAATAGACGCAAGCGCCGCTAAAATCCCCTTTGTGACTTGGGCATTCTAAAAACAGGTTAAACCAGTCGGCTCGAATCAAAGTGCACATTACAAGACATAACCTTAAATTCACTTTACCTACGTCGAGAGGTTAAAGGCATTATCCGTCTCGCGCGCTCTAACTCGCAATTAAGTATCTTTCATCCCACGCCCACTGGCTTCACCTACAAGACCGTCCGTCCGATTGATAAAACCTGCGCCTCGTCTAGAAAGTGCACGGGCACGTGTAATTACCCATTCTCGAGATCAGGTTTATCACGAGACTGAAGAAGAGCATGGCCATGGGGGGCTGTCGGAGCCACTCGCCGATATACGGCGCCAGACCCCGGAACACCAGGTCAGCGATTCCCAACACGCTCAGCATCGTCGCGATGCTGTTCATGTCGAATCTCAGCTCGTCCAGGATCAGAGGCATTAGGACATTGAAGTTCAGCTCGACGAATAAGACGAACGATAAGCAGGTGAATGTTGTCATGTAGACGGTGTCGCGAAGCAATTCCAGATCGAGTATCATTGCCACTTGTTGGATCATGCCCATCAGTAGGAATTTATTTTTGGCTCGAGGGGCACTCGATTTTTTTACATCCTCGCTTCGCAATCCTAGGATCGATAGCTTACGCCTAGATGAATTATTATTATCTTATTGTAATATTTATATGTATTATTTTTATGTAATTATATGTAAAAATTATATGTAATAGATAAGCTTAGGTATACAATTATTGATTGTTCACTCGATTTATTTGTTTCTTAATTTATTGCCTATTTGAATAATTATCTAATGTTAATTGTACTTTTATTCATTTTTTAATTAATTCATCGATTCTAATCTGACTCTAAGATCTATTTTAATTAATTTGTTTGATATTATGTATTTGAGAAAATTAATAACAATATAAATGACCATAGATTCGAGCTGCAAGTATTTTAGATTATTTCGAAACGATCAATGGTTCGCGTAAAATCTTGTCTCGTCCGACTATATATGACCGACTGCAATGTTATACCAAATACAATCTAACATTTTATTTATAAACTATTCTAAATATTGTAATAAAATAATAATTATATTAAATAGTTAAATTGGAGGAACATTTTAAACGGAGTTCAAATATAGAAATTAATTAGTCTTTTAATAAGAATGCGGATTTATTTTTCATTATTTTACTTTTAAAGTTCTTTTGGTCGTTGGTGAAGCAAAAAAAAAAAAAAAAATAAATAAATAAAAATAAATAAAAAAAATGAATACACAGATAAGACTTAAAACTCAAGAATTTATTATATAGGCCCTCGAATGAGTTAATATACTTCGTTGTAATACGAGAGCGATAGTCATTGAAAATTCAAATGGAAATCAAAGATTAAACAAATAAAATATGTGTGTCAATTTTCAATGAAGATTATCTCATAAAAATTTTACATTAATAGCGGGACTTTACAGACATTCGAAAGTTTATAAAAGTTAGTAATTTTTTTAATTTTTTGTTTGCCTTTTTTTTCGAAATAATACAATTCATATAATAAATATTTAAATTGATGCTAATGTTAACTTATCTATAATGGTAAATAATCCTATAATGTTAATTAAAGAAAAAAGAAAAAATTACCGAATGGTATCGAAATTTTGTCACTTTGAAAGAAAAATATATGAAAAAACTTAATATCCTAAATAATTAATGATACTGGATTATAATATTTTCATTAACATGCCAATTAAATAAACTATTATACATATCTATTGAATTAATTATATTTCATCATTCATTAAGGAAATGAGTAGGAAAACTATAATTATTTATATTAATTTTTTCTTTTAATTATTATATAATTTAAGTTTCTATACCTACATTTGATGGTTTATGTTAGCATCGTCACCAATCTGCTTAAATTGCTGATTTTGTATAACTTCATTACAACTTTTATTTACGATGGTAGAATTATGGAGTTTCGTTGATATAAAGTTAATATTTTGTAATTTTAGTCCATTTAAGCTGTCAGTTTCTTTGAAAATATAATCAGCATTACGCGATGGTAATTTAATTGGCACATTTTTATTGTTCTTCATTTTTAAACAATCGTTTTTCGGAAGCCAGTCTATTGTTCTCAAAATAAATTCACGATAATAATAAAACCTACTTATACGAGTTTGCAAGTTATATTAAATAATTGAAAGTTTGCATTACCTTGTTTATTGCAGGCATAGCTATTTTTGAGAACCGCGGACGTTTCATACTCATAAGTAATGATATTATCCTCATTGCGTTTACCATAAGAAATTATCGATAATTGATTATTCCTTCTAAAGCGTTCCTTTCGCTTCATTTCAGCGTCAGTGGTAATCATTTCTTGAATGGTATAGTCATTTATTAATTTATTAGTTGTATTACTTAAAAGTCATATATCCATAATGCGAAGCAGTACCATTAAATAAAGCATTAAACCAAATGATTCGTTAAATTATTAAATTATTATAACAACATTTGTTACTCTTCTCTTTCAATGCATATTAAATTCATATAATTTTAAGCAATCAATTTATAATGAATATTTGATAATTAGTAATAAACTGTTTTAATACTTTCTGACTTGTTTTCAGCATTGTTTACTCGCTTTGCGTGCCATTCTATCGGATGTAGCAAAAGTGCGCCAATAATATGATTCAAAGTCATACCGCCCAATATTAACATCGTTCCCTATTATAATTTAATAAATGTCGGATGTTAATTAATAAAATATCCACACCTTATATATTACAATATGTACGAATAAAGAAGTTATTACTTTTAAATTTAAGATTTTATCGAAGATAGTGAATAATTTAATGTAAGCCAAGTAAAAATATTTTTCATATTTCTATCTTGATTTCTAACATAATATTAGCAATAAAAATATTCGAAAAAATACGTATCGATACACTAGATTCTTATCCTAATAGTGTTTGCTATCAGTACAATTCATTTTAAGATATAAAGGCAAATAATTGCTTATTAAATTAATAATACTTAAAGCATTAACTTTTTCTTTCATATTACTTTCAATTGAAATATTTAAATACAATTCAAATGATAGAAAACTAAAATTCTCATGACACAATTAATTAACGAATAATATACCGATTTAATTAATCTTGCTCATTAATGCTTATAAATAAAAATTAGTTTCATTAGAATTCTATTTAAAATTTACAGGCATATATAACAGTCACTTAACTTATACCTCGCTATTATAAATTGATAATATTAACGAAATTACATGCGGCACGAAAATTTGACCCAATCCGGCAACAAGCATGTATACACCAACAGCTTGGCCTCTTTTCTCATTGAAGTACGTATTTACAGCCAACATATTGGCAGAGAAACTCATTGTTGATCCTAAGGCTGCAATCACAGGTATATAGAGGAAATAATCATAAATTGCCAATCAGAATTGTCAAACAGATTGAAATAAAAAATATTAGATTAATGCAGCGATTGCGTAAGAATAAAAAAAAAAAAAAGAAAAAAAAATTAATGAAAAATGTTTAACATTCATTTGTCGTCGATTTGTCGAAATAATTGAATTGAAAAGAAATTTGTTCATTTTCACGTGTAACTAAGATTTTTACGCGTTTGATACAATTATGCATGCTTATTTTCACAATAACGAGCGATAGAAAATATTATTAATAATTATAAATTGTTTAAAAATAAATTAATAAACTTCTTGATTGTAAAATAATTCAGCTTTAAAGCTTGTAATAACAATGCATACGTACAAGTAATCATTCCATACGTAATAATAAAGTGGATGAAGCACGTAGCAAAGGAGGTCAAGATTATGCCGGACGAATAGAGAAGCTGCCCGATTACGGCGATCTTTCGATAACCATAGTTACGTAACAATGGTACATTCGCTAAAGCCAGTATCATCCCGAATGCCTGATTGACGTTCATGATGATGGACATCTCCGTTGCCGATATTCCTAGTTCCTCGAACTTATTTCCGTATATCATACTGAAGACTTGCGACACCGGTACTATGAACATCTGCGACATTTTCAAATTCATAACTGTGAATTTTTTATGCACACCCTTAGAAAGTATGTTTATCCTTATTTTAACAAGCTTTGGATTGAATTCGATCGGTATAATTTGCATTTGGCTATGTGATATTTTTCTTTTTTTTCTTTTTTTTTTGTTTTTTTTTTTTTTTTTTTTTTTGCGTCAAATATTAAAAATTGCAAGGATTAATAATGAATGCTGTAAGTGCTTTATTCTCATGATAATAAATGATTTCAAATACATATTGCAAACTCCATTTTGTAAAAATGAATATTTATTTGGCAAATCCATCATCGAAGATTCACTATACACTGGGTATTTATATTGAGATTAGCCAAAACTGACCACAAAGCAAAATAATTCTGTTTTGAAAAATCTATTTGATAGAATTTTAATGCAACCTCAAAGCATGACAATCGCACTTTAAACATCATTTTAAATACTAATTTTCTGTTCCTAATGTAATACCTAATGTTTCTTATATTAGAAAAAAACTTACAACATCATTGAAACCAAGAATCTCTTCTATTATTAATTATATGCAAATAATCAATTGTGGCCAATATCATTATATTATTTACGTATCAATCAATAACAATGAATCGATTATAATCGATCTTACTATTAATTATATTATTAGTACATTATAATATAAATATTAATCAATCTATCAATCTACAAACAATGATATTTAATAAATTTTAAAATATCATTAAATTGTGTACTAAAAAATAAGCTTACTTTTATATTTCAGTTAAGTATTTTCTAGGTACATATAAAATACTATTTACAAAATTCATTCTACTCTGTACAAAACTCGGTACAATAATTCTTTAATATTAGTTTTTAAATCAACATATAGTTTGATGGTAATGTATGGTTTGCAATATGTTAATAACACATAAATTTAAGACACTTCCATTTCAGCGCGCACTAATATTATTTTACTAAACTCAAATTATAATTTGTAATATGCAGTGCGTAATGTGCAAATTGCTTTTGAGAAACAATTTAATATATGCTAATATAAAAAAATTCTTACAGAACTCAATCCAGCGCCGCATACTATCAACCAGCCCCAGCCACCATCCAGTGCGATAAATTCCCGCCTCGTCATATTTTTCACGACTGAAAAGACATTTCTACAATTTCGATAAGAACTACGTTTATATTAATTTTCTGCAATAATCTTGCTTATTTAAGTAACCTGAAATAAATTAGATATCTAAAGAATTGTCATTATTTTTAAGATTCTTTAGATGAAAGATTCTTTCGTTGATATTCTATGACGAATTGGTTTTATCAATTCATTAGTGCCGCTCCATACTCACATTACGATAATCCTCACATTAAGAAATGATACAAATTACGCAAATATCTTTTGCGAATATCATAACATTATAAAAATTGCGTGCGCGTGTACGTGTGTTTATTCTTATAAAATAAAGTTAAATTATGAAAAGAAAATTTTTTTTAAACCCTTTAATAATAAAACATTTGAAGAAAAAAATTTACACTAATTCGCTAATAAACTCAGATACACATATTCATATATAATATTGAATATTTAATTATAGTTTATATTTTTTGTTTACAAAATGTCTATAATATAACTAACTTTTTTATAATTATTTTAAAAGAAATGCATAGTTCTAGCGCATGAAAAAAATTAAAATGTTTTTAAAATTAAGAATTCCAATGTTTCGAAACAAAAAATTTGTATATGAAAATTTTAAACCCAAAAAATTAAACAACAAATTTCTCCATTATTATTGCTATCGGAAATTTTGATG
Source organism: Ceratosolen solmsi marchali (assembly GCF_000503995.2). NCBI lineage: Eukaryota > Metazoa > Arthropoda > Insecta > Hymenoptera > Agaonidae > Ceratosolen > Ceratosolen solmsi. The sequence continues at coordinate 2,906,598 of NW_011948436.1, read as the reverse complement.
TTTATATTAAAAATAATCTGAATAGAGAAATCTTGTAATAAATATTATTTTTTAATATAATGTTTTAATCAGTATAATGCAGTATAAATGAGCATAATTATGTTCATGTAATATTTTTTATACATGTTGCCTAATGGGATCTCTATAGAAATGGAATGAAATAAAAAATTATTATAATTTTGAAAACTTTAATATTAATAGTTTTGAAATTATGTATAATTATTACATAATATAATGTTGGCATTCAAATCTGATATATAGCAAATCGTTATAGTGTTTCGAGCATAATTACTAAAATAACATATAATTCATATAAAAGAAATAAATTTTATGTGTTACGTTGAAGAAATTTCATAACGTAGTTCTTCAATTACATTATTAATTTGTGAAAACATATATTAATTGTAATTTATAAATATAATGTAGAATTCGAAAAAAAATGATCATTCATATTTAATTATTATCGTATAATGGATTATTAGTAGTTTTTGTGATGGAAGATACGGAAAGAATATTGAAGATATTGAAAATATCTTATACACATGTTATAACCTTTACTTTGTGTATTTATTTTTTGACATTGTATATACTTATTTTGTTATATTTTATTTGTATAGAAGTAAACAATAAATATTAGTTTTTATATGAAGAGTAGATTGCGAATTAATTGGAAACATTATTTAAGAGTATTAAATATATAATAATTTATGTCCTGCAGATGAATAAGAATAACATTTTTCAGAATAAAAGAAGAAAAATAATTAGTTTATTTTAATATGAACTAAAAAATATATAATCTATAAATATACTAATTAACCATATTTTTACTATACACTATTCTAACAAAATTTATTTTCAACTTTAAATAATTAATATTTATAAATATACATACTTTTTTGGAATAGTAGTTTAAGATATTTTATTTGGCATAATAATTTTATAATTTTATTATTTTTTTTAGAACTATGCAAGGAATGAATATTTTAAGCCTTTAACATTGTTAAAAAATATACTATAAATATAAGTTTTATTTGACCGCAAAAGATTACATTTTTAGAGTTCCTGTTGATTGAAAAATCAATTATTCATCTGTGTTTATTGATCGTAACATTACTTTCCGCCTTTTAAGTAAAATTCAACATTAGAATGTTCATAAATAATGTTCACTCTGCTAGATAATTACTTTCATTACTTTATTTCCGTAAAACTCTTGATGTGAAATTAACGTTACGCTTGCCTACTAATTATCATAATTATCATAATCTCCGGTACTAGATTTGCCGTTTTCTGATATTTCTAATTGTATCCTAAGGATCGCTAAGTGTTAACGAGAGGATTGAGGGTAAGTGGTTTTTATTTTAATAATACAGTAAATATTAAAAAAAAAAAAAGTAGTTTTGAATATGGGTAGTTTATGTTAAATGCATGAATGCTTTTAAAAATTTATTTTAATAATTTATTAGTATTTTATAATTTTATTTATTAGTATTTTATAATTTATTAGTTTATTCTAATCCAAGATACGGTAAGTAAATTGAATATATTAAAACTAAATTTTATATACATGAATAATAACTTTTTTCATACTTTGTTTTTGGAAATATGATTCAACGTTTCTTTCTATATAATTTTTATAATATGAAGAAGATTTTATTCTAATCATTATATTATTATTCTTTTCTTATTATATTAAATAAATAACTTTAAAGGTAATTTTTCATTTTTCTCATACTTCATTTAGTTTCCGTCATTATTTATATCACAAGTACATTACTTATATTATAAATAAGGAAAAACATTGAACGGTAATGATTAGAAATTTATTTCATAATTTTTAATATATAACATATTATACATAATATTAATAAATTTTTTTTTACCATCGTTAATAAAACGGATTTTATTTTGTAACATATGCATCAACACAATGACACATATGAAATTGTGAATTCATCGATAATGACTTTTCTCTCAATTAATACATGCTTTTAGCTCAGGAATTATTTCACTTTTAAAACTTAATGTATAAATATTTAAATACTTAACATTTCGAAATGTCAAATAAATAATTTGATAATTTCATTATTATAATTTTATCATTGCATTATATTATTGAAAATAAGTATATATTAATGACGAATTTTCATTATGACGTCGGAAGTACTTCTTTTAAATTTAAAAATTTTAAATTGAAAAAATAAAATCAATACATAATAGATATATAATATTGCAATATTATAAGAAATAAATTAAAACTTATATATCATATAATACCATGAGTTTGCAATAATTTTATTATAATTAAATTTTAAGATTAGTAATAAAAAGCAATAGCATTAAAGGACAGTTTTATGAATTTTCTAATCTTATTGGCAAAAATTTCAAATACCTTTAATCATTAAAATTATCAAAATATATATAATACAAGTAATGTAAACCTTTAAGCTCAAAATTCTATTTTATAAGATATATTACGTTCAATATATGCTTTTCTATTTCAACAAATATTAAATTAAATATATGCTTTTATAAAGGTTAATAAATCTTAATAATAATGAATAAAGACGTTTTTTTTCATGAAGAAGCGAACGTCAGTTTATTAAATTATATGTCTCTTAAATTTCAATGAATAGTGTCAAATAATTGAAATAAATTATTAAGTATGTTATTATAACACGCTATATGTGACAATGTATATGATACTTATTAATAATATATGTTACACAAGTTAATAATAAATATATAATATATTAAAATAGTAATGAAACAAAATAACAGACAAATAATTAATATTGATAAAACAATGTACTAAAAAAGATAAAGATATTTATTTCTGTTGAAGATTATGAAAATTTGAAGAAATATGAACTGTAAATATACTAAAGCAAATTAAAATAAGTAGATGATTTGTTTGTAAATAATACCACGTTCTTGTTAAAAAAAAATTTATGTGTATCTGTTACAGAAACTCCATGTATAGACATTTAAAGAAATTGTTAAATTCTGAGTATTACATATGAAAATACCTCAAATGCTAAACAAGATATTTTAAAATAAAACTTAAAGGTTTAAGGATTAATATTAAATCGATAGATTAAATTCACAATTTACTTTGCTATTTTAAATAAATCTTTCAAGTAATCAAATCCAAATAAGAATCAATTAAAATCGATTGATTATTGATATATTATAATCGCGATAATACTTTATAATATTAAATAGAAATATTATTAAAAATTGAAAATTTACTTCATAAACAGAATTCAGAATGCATACATAATTATAGTAAATACATATAATTATAATAATCCAATAATAAATGTTTTAATAATAAATTTTTACTATAATTTCTAACATTTTAGCAAAAATTTACATAATATATATTAAGATAATAAGGTTAAATCGACAATTTCAATTTAAATACATGAAAATGGAATAGAATACAACAATAATGCTTATAAATTCTCATTAAAAATATATTAAAATTTTAGAATAATATTATTTTAAGACTTATGGTATAAAACTATCTAAATACAAATTATAAATAAACTCAAAAAAAAAACAAAAAAAAAAATACAAATACCAATATAGCTAGAAAGATTAAAATGAATTCAATTAAGAATTAGCAAACTTTATCAAAAAATCACACTTAATAATTAAATTTATAATTATTTTCAAGTGTACTGATAATAACATAATTAAAATATAATTAAAATAAAACATATCTTTTCAAAACCGTATCAGAGTGTTCTATAATTAGTAAACTTAACAAAGAAGTATTTAAAACCGATAAATATATTCTAAATATAAAATAGATAAAATCCATTCATAATATTTTAAATCGTCTCGAATGAAATTTTAATTCTAATTGATATCCATGGAATTATTTCTATATATTTGTTATTTTAGAAATTTTTATTAGTATAAATATTTAGCATACAATTTTAGAAAACATAATAAAATCATGCATAAAAGTTATAAATGTTTAATTATATATATATATATATATATATATATATATAAAATAATTTTCTATGATTTGAAGAAAATATAGATTAGTTTCTAAAATATCTATGAAATGACAATAGTATATTTTATTTTCACTATCAAATTCCGAAAAATATAAAAACTCTAAAATTGTATTTCGTTTATATAAAGTTCCTTATAAAACATAAAAATATTAAATTATTAGAGAAAATTTATACAATTCTGTTAATGCTTTTTTTATTACAAACACTTTATCTTGTCTAACAGTTAAAAATCTAGATAATTTTGAAATATACTTATAACCGCTAGATTAGTATATCATATTTTGTATTATTTGTTGAGCATTAATACGACTTTGTACATTACTAATTAAATACATCAATTCACTGAAAGTCATTCTAATAAATATTTGTGGTACATTTTTAATATTCCTGGAACGAAATGATTAAATCGATATTAATTATTAATAATATAATAGTATAAGTAGATAATAATATAATTTTTAGAAAATTATTATTAATCTTTGATCTAAAATGAAATTCTCTTAAATTTGTTATAATCATTTATTTTTATATACAGTTACTATTTAAAAATTTATTTTTATTTTAATAATTGTTTTTTCTAAAAAAAAAAAAAATTTCCAACCTACAAAATTTTTGCATATTATTACGTAGAGATAAATTTAATGAATGAAACATGAGATAATAAAATTCCAATATAAATATAAATTTTTTAAATAATTTACAATTGAACGAATAAAATCATCTGATAAATGATAAAAACAATTATTATTTCATTCTTCATTATATGAAATTCATTAATTAAATAACGAATGAAAAAATGAAATGGTACGTTATAAATTTGACGATGAATCATTGCATCTTTTACAGGAGAAAACATAAATAAAATATCAATGAATGAACGATTATGAAAAAGATAACAGCTTACGTAGATTATTAAATTGGAATAAAAAATAACCTAAAATTAAATATAAACCCAAATTTATTGTATAGGCAACAACAATGTATAATTTAATTAAAATATTTAAACTTCAGTTCATTTAAATAGCTTATCAAATTTCTTGCTGAATATAATTTAGAATAATTTGACAGCATTAAAACAGAGTATTAAAGCAATGAGAGATGAATATTTTTATTTAAAAAATATTAAATAATCTTAAAATAAAATCGATATTTCGAATGATTCAACTATTAATCCACATGATTATATTACATAAGCACCATAATACTTCAACAATCATAGTTTTATTATTACGTATGTAAAAATTATAATAATTTTAATAATAATGTATTAGTATCCAATACATTGTTATTATTTGATTCTATATAATAAATTGATATAAATTGATTATATATACTCTTTGCAACGAAGAATGATAGATTGATATTATTTTACATATTCTTTGTACATATAATAAATAATATATTTGTCAATTATTATTGCTGGGATACTGAAATTATCTGAATAAGAACAGTGATCTGTGAAATAAAAATCAACACTTAAGAAAATCATTCATAATTATTATAACATTATCTATAAATATATAATAGTTAAAATGAATAAGGAAAGGCAAAACGTACTACCACTTTACAAAAATCAATACAAAATTACAAACTGTGACAAAAAATTAATTAACATACAATTGTCTACCGGGCAAAAGTTGCTATAGTTATAAAGAATATCACTTCTATAAATTAAATACAATAGGGGCTTACGAATAGCTTTTAAATATTTCCTTAGAATTTACTTGGAAATATTAAGTCGCTATCAATATTTTAGTCGTATTGACCAAAACTTTGGTATGCCTCGATTAGTTATACATAAAGATAAATAATACATTAGAGTAAAAAAAGTTCCAAATTATTTGTCATAATCCTGTGCAATCTAAACATTAACAAATGAAATTTATTTTTAATAGCAATATAAATTGTATATAATTTAAATACAAAGTTGAGAACAACTTTTTTTTCAATATTAGTATACAAAAGTCATTTTACAGTTATTTATTTCAGTTATGAAAATTTTAAATAACTGAACATTAGTTAGTACATCCAGTAGATATTTTAATTTTATTTATTTACTTATTTTTTTTAATATTTTTGAAGGAGTTGCAAATTTAAACGAATTCAACTATTATGTTACGTATAAATTACGATTCTAAAAAAAAAAAAAAAAAAAAAAAAAAAAAAAAAAAAAAAATTAAAATTAAAATTATTATCGCACAAACTTTTAATCAGTTTAATTTATACAAAATGAGCTAAAATGTCATTATGCTTGTCTGAAATATATGAAGGACTCCGGTGGCAAGTAAATATAATAAAGTAATCTCGTAAAGTTTCTTAAAACTAACAAAATATGAAAATACACAGATTTAATAAAAAGAAAAAGAAAAAAAAAAAAAAAAAAAAAGAAAAAAAATCAGCATAAACAATCTTATCTATCACATAGTATATCACTGACAATTATGTGCATGGAAATTATCTTTGTCTTATTTTAGAAATCATCTTGAATTTATTTACTAGTTTAGAGGGAACGAAAACTTCTTCACTATTTCAGAAATGCAGTTATAATCAACTTCCATTTATTTTAGAATAAATGAATTCACAAGCAGTCAAATTAAGGTAAACCTATTTTTAATTTATAAATAATAAATAAACACGTTATATCCTTACATTTTATTTAGCTTAGTTATAGGAATATTTTACTTACGCTCCTTAATATTGAATATTATTTTTCATATTATTATCATAACATCTAATATTTTTATATTTATACGATAATTTTAAATATCATTTAATCGCTAAAATTAAGGCTAAATTTGAAAGAACATACATTTTTATTAATATTCGTAAAATTATAGAATATTAACAGTAAGTTTTTTTTAAATATCTTTCAATTAATTTTTCAATCATCAGTAATACTAGAACAAGTAAATATTTTTTAATTTATAGAGACAAAATAAATTGAGTTGAATAAAATTATCCTCACAGACGCTGGAGTAAAATGCAAATTTGAAGAAACATATTTAAATTATTGATATCGACCATGATTTTAAAAAAACTCGCAGTAGTATGATCACTTTTAGTTTATAATTTTTATTTGCATTTTTAAAACTTTTAATCATATATAAATGAGATAAAAATATCTACGACTGTTAATAACGTATATAACATACGTTGTTTCACAAGTAATAATCTAAATTTAATAAGGAGAAATACAGAGCTTAAACGATAACAGAACGAACGAGAAGACTTAATGCAAAAAATAAATATCATAAAAGGAGTAATATATTAGAAAATAAATATATTAAATATTTAAAGTTGTTAGAGTACAGAGTGAAAAATAGTATAAGAAAAATAATGGTAATAAAAAAAAAAAATAATAAAATAATAGAAATAGTACAAAAATTATAAAATATATTCTAAAAATGAGCATGATTAGAATGAAATTCCGTACAATATTTTTAATATATATATATATATATATATATATATATATTTTTTTTTTTTCAAAATATTTTCTTAAAATAAGTGTTTTGAGATGATGATAAATTGAATGAAATTATGCGAATAAATATCGTTATGAATATTATTGTATATATTATTTCATATAATCTTATTAATCTACATAAAATGCAAGTAAGACATATATGAATTAAAATAGCTTTCACAATTTATATAAAATAGTTTAATACATTATAATTATTTCTTATAAATTACATTAATTTCAATACGCGAAATTTAAAACATATATTACAATTAATAATCCAACTTAAGTTTCCCGGTTGAAATTAAAGGGATTTCGTTTATTACGTTAATGAAGAGATTATAGAGTCAGATACACGATGTCCGATATTCAAATTTTTCACTTGAATTGATAAGGTATTTCTAATAGCATAAAGTGACAAAATCTATCGAATAAAATGTATGTAATATTGCAATTTCATATACAAGTTTATAAATAAAATATTTTACATGTATCAATAAGAATAAAAAAGTATTGATATTCAGCTTATATATATTCTTTTCGAAGGTTCATTGAAATTGAGAGTTTTTGTATTATCTTTCCAAAATAGTTTTCTCCTTATCTTGTAGTTTTTTTATCTTGTAAGATAATGATATTTTTCTACGATGGATGCTTATTCGAACTGTTTAAAAGTATATATAAAATAAAAACACTTAAAAAATCGTTTTTGTCATTCATTTGACACAAGTCGAAGGAATATTATTCACAAAGTCCTTTGAATGCCGAGCATAGTTGAATATAATATTATTAAGATCTGTGAATATGCATCATTAATTGTTTATACATTATCAGGCATTGTTATTTTTATTAACATATTAAAATTTAGCATAAAATTTTATTCGTCGATAATGAAATAGAAAAAAAAAAAAAAAAAAGATAATGAAGCTTCCTTGATGCATCGCATAGTTGTATGGTGAAATGTATTAAGAAATTTTATCGTTAAAGTAAAAGAAGAAACAGCTTCGTTGTTTTTTAAACAGAATTGCATAGTATTTTAGTTTGGCTCGATCGTAACAGCGTCGTTTAAATGTACATTGGGTGTGTTGTATGAAGAGCATTAAGCAAAGAGCGCTAATTCCCGATGCCGCGCAATTGCTCTATTTTGTTGAATTAAACTGGCCATTGTGTATGTAATTGGCATTAAGTTGCATACGTAAACAGTGACTTTGACTAAACTGTCAATTTAAGTTAGTGAACGGAGATGGGCGTGTAAACAATAGTCGACGAATGCCGTAACGTAATCATACCTTATTCATTAATATAACGATGATTTATTTATTTTTGGTGAGCTATTATTTTCGTTGTTTCATTAATTAGTGTTTCACGCTACTCTGACTCGCTTCAATATACTTTTCCAATTTACTGACGAATTTAGACTTTTCTTATTTGTCATCGATTGATATATTGGCTGCAGCGATGCTGTAAGTCTCGAGAAACACGTATGAGACAGTAGAAACGCTCGACCAGTACAATATATCCGTACGACTTACCCATGTCAGTTTAATTTATTCGATCATTCGTATATTTGCTCTCGCGCTTTAAAGAAAAGAACGAGGCTTCATTTTTTCCGAACAAAAAAGAATCGATATACAGTTGGTTTAATGATTATGTGACTCCTTTTATCGTTCAAAGTTTATCACGATTTCGTCATTAGGTGCATTGGGCGGTACGTCATATGAGTTAGCGATTAATGAAATCTATTTTTACTTTAAATTCGTTTCACCCTTTAATTTATAACTGAATTGGACAGTGATTGTCTCTACGTCACATCAAGTCAATTAGTTAATGAGCCGTTGGAATACCTTGGAAAACTTCAAAATAATAAAATTGACTTTTCTCCCTCTCCTGTCCTCCCCCCCCCCTCTCCCTCTCTCTCTCTCTCTCTCACGCAAACACATGCAAACACACGCACGCACACGCACACGCACACGCACACGCACACACACATTCATTCATTCATTCATTCATTCAAAGCCTTTATCGTATGTAATTTACGAAAGCGACCCAATTGCGGCGCCTATATGAGCCTATATGAGGCGCCTCATCCGCGAGTCCGATGTCGACTTGTTAACGCACGTGACGGCGCACGGAAGTACCTCCCGGAAGGAACGAGAGTCGCGTGTCCAGCAGCACTTCCTAGTGTTACAGCTGGTTTCAAAGGATCGGATGTGCGCGCGCGCTTCCAAGGGGACGCTGAACGAGTCTCATGACGCGTCGGAATCCGCTCAGTTAGCAAAGCACGCTCGCGTGAATACCGCCAAGACGCACTTCCCCGATCGTCTATCTTCTACCCATCTCTCTCTCTCTCTCTCTCTCTATCTCTCTCTCTCTATATATATATATATATATATATATATATATATATATCTATCTATCTCTCTCTCTATCTCTATTATCGTCCCTCGCCATTATTCCCTCGCCACCGTGAAACCGTCCTCACTCTCACTCCTGTCTCTCAGACTCTCCTTCCTCGTCCATCTGTCTATCCGTCCGTCTGTCTCGGAAAAATCTACGTACACGAGAGAGGGTGGGGGCACGTGGTTGGGTGGAAGAGAGGGGACGATAGAGCGGGAGTTGAGAAAGAGTTAGAGACAGAGATATAGACATGTAGATATCCGTCTGGCGGCGCTTGGATTTTCACCAGCCGGGGGGTGCGGAGGATGGGTCGCGGATGGGAGACTGGAGCGAGCCGCTGACTCGGTGAATAACATGGGAGGAGGGGACCGCTGGACCTGCCGCAATTGCTTGCCGGATACATCGGTAATTCTCGCACTCTGCTTATTATTAACGAGGTGGCTGGCACGGCTATCAGCGCCTTTTTTTTTTTCTTTCTTTTTTTTATTTTGCAATACATCAGGGCTCGACGCTCCTAGTCTGCAGAGGCTCGCGTTTCGCTATCCTTCTCTCTTGCCTGAAATTGCATCGTAAGCCGAGCCGAATATTTGACTGACGAGTACGAAACTTTGTCTCCTGGTCTTTTTTAATGGAATCGCCAGGCGGGATTTAATTTTCAAGTATACGAGACTCGGCTCTCGCCCGAGTCGGCGATTATGACAAGCATATTTTAAATTACAAACTAAGTTAATCACAAATTCAGCTAGATAATAATTAATACTCTGCGCACGAGTGATCTTACTTTAAAAACATGAGCGATATTCTATCGAATGAATTTAATTATCAATTTTTGGTCACCGATTTCAAAGATTAATATGCCAAGACAAATAATTTTTTTTAATTAGTGTAGATAAAATAGCGGATAATTAATTAATATACATAGATTTTATCAAACTGCATCTGCTACTGATATTAAAAGATTATAAACAATGTTGAAGGATCGTTGGTTAGATCATCGAGCTACATCAGTCAATTTTGCTTGATTAACAAATTATTACATATTACATTTTCTTGGGTCAAAATTATAAAATTGCACTTATTACTTAATTTAATTTTCAAAACATACAATTTCCTTGTATTCTGATGTATTTATATTAATAAATAACCGCAAAGCCAGAATTACATAATAAAAAGTCAATATAATAAAGAATATTAACTCTTTCTCATAACGTATAATATGAAAATTACATATTTCAATTAAATACTTTGCAATTGTATTTATTTCAGGTGTGATATCAGCAAGTAAGTATAAATCAATTATCAATCACATTTTAAGGGAGACATCATTTGCCTGACATTTGAATAAACGAATTATAAGTCAATCATTCTATAGCTTCTTTATCTATCAATCATTTGAATCTAATTTTTTTTTTTTTAATTTCTGACAAGAATTAATACCATTCAAATACAACAAATTTCCTTTATTTATTAAAAAGTCTTCTTCGTACTTCCTTGCGATAATCATGATAAAATATAGAAATTTGCGATAAAAAATATTATTGAATTATACTCTCTTAAATCTTTGTTTCACTAATTTTAGCTTGACAGCTCATTATTAATTTTATAAACAAAATATAGTGTAAATTTAATATATTATATATGTAAATAGAAAAATTTCGGTATTAAATTAAAATATAAAATTTTAAAATAGAGGAATTTAATAAGAAAAGTTTTTTCTCCAATGTTAACAGATGTATTTTAAAGATCACCAAAAGTGCATTAATAGCCAATAGTTAAGGTCAGTTTGTCATTGTTACATATTAATATCATATATTTGAAATATTTCAGTATTTTTCAATTATTCAATAAAAAAAATCAATGAATAATGTAAAATAGTGTCTCGATGTAATTTGCTTAATTTTTGTCATTACCAAGATTATTTCTTTTTACAAAATTACTGTTAAACAAAATTATACATAACAAGCCCGTCTTTATTCCAATAGAATATATCAAATAATATTTGGGAATAATGAATTTTTATATCTTTATGTAATAAAATAGCTACAAATAATACAATAGATAAGTAAATGTAAATACTTTATTATCTAAAAATATATTTCTTTCTATACTATTTTGCCTAATTACCATAATGACAATTAAATATAACTTTTGTCTCCTATGTCATTATCAACTTGGATTTGAAAATTAAGATACGTTAATGGAATTTTTTGGTAATTAAAAGAATAGATAAATTTGCCATTAAACTTTTTTTTTTTTTTTCTTTTTTTTTTTTTCTTTCAAATAACTAGATTCGTTCAAATATTTAAGTTTTTGTGTGGCTTATATACAAAATTCGTTTGATATTAATTTTAATTATATCGAGATCCTACTTCTATGATTAGAAATCATAGCGCGTGTTTTAAGAAAAGTACGTTATATTGATTTTTATATTCGAATCAATGATAATCTTCACACTCGGCTAACGTATTCCAAAAAAGTATTTGAATTTTGAATTTTTAGCTCATTAATAATCGTAATAACAGCAATACCAACAACAATATCACTATTATCATCGTTATCATTATTATCATTATTATCATTATTATTGTCATATTTCATGAGTTTGCTTCGGATAGAAATTGACTTTTTGCGTCCTTATCGATGTGAAATATTGAGCAGGACGCTGCGTATTATAATTATAGAAATAAAATGTCGCCTAATTGTTAATAACAGTCGAAGCTTCGTTCGTTACAGTATCGCTATATACATGAAGCTGTAATGCCAAGGTGTTTAAATCTTTTATGATTACGTTGTATGAAATAATGCATTACTACTAGAATCTAAGCTCAATAATCATCATTATCCGAAAGTAAATTATATACTGCCGTATAAATATCCAGATCATTTCTCTGTAAGTTTATGCATTAAAAAAAAAATAAGAAAAATAAAAAGAAAAAACAAAAATCTGACAGCTCGCACTAACACATTTTTCTTTTTAAAATACTACTTGTCAACCAGCTAAATTCAAGTAATTCAAGAGCGTTATTATCACTGATAAGGAAAATAGTTTAAAGATCTCTTAGATACTTCGGCTCGCTCGAGCAAACGCTCATTCAGACGAATATAAAGCACTATCGTCGATCAATCAAGTCAGAGAGCCCGTAAGTGCATCCGAATATTCATCTCGGCAGCCTAGTCGCAAACGATAAACGAAAACGTGGAAAAAAAAAAAGTCATTATTACACAATACCGATGCATCGGACGTCCCTCCAATAGCATCGCGCGACCACCCGCACTAACACAGCTGCATGCGCACACGTAGAGAGAAAAGGCCTAAGAGCTGTTTTTTCACGCGCAACACAGATTACAATGTTATCTCGTCGTGAAGCATAAAAATATTTGACGAACATATCAAGGCTTATTATTTCACGTGGCTAGCAGCTCCCTAGAATCCTTCTCTGGTGCCAACGTAATTTAACGACCTCGATTCACAAAACGGCACATAGACGCAAGCCGCGCATTACCAGCACAGTTAATAGTGCCAACTATTCAACGCACATGTCCAAATTTTGAAGCACGACGCGCGAGTCTCATCAGCATAACGCGATAACAGTCATCGCGATCGCTCATCGCAACCACTGCAGGCAATTAAATCGCCCGAGGAGGATCAAGTCGAGGAGGACGCAGCTTCGGCGCGATAGGAGCCGCGCGTCTGCCCGACCGGTATTTAATGAGGCCGCCACGATGGTGCTGAAGAAGAGCCTGAAGAATGGCTTCAAACAGGGGGAGGACAAGGCCGGACTGGAGGCACGGCGAGTGGAGGAGAGCGAGGACGAGGAGGCGTCCAGCGATTACGAGGCCTCCGACGGAGGATGGGGTTGGATGGTCACCCTCGGCCTCGTCGTCGTTTTCGTAAGTGAACCCGTTAAAGTTCCTCCTCCTCCTCCTCCTCCTCCTCCTCCTCCTC
>NW_011948436.1:2849003-2892407 GCF_000503995.2 Ceratosolen solmsi marchali | reverse complement strand
CTTCCGATGCTTCTTCGTTTTTGGCCTCGGAAATTGGTCGCCTGGACGGACTTTATTTAATAGGAGCGCTTGCACTAAGTCACGGCCACGTGTCCCTATCCTCAATATCGTGGCCATTATAGCGACACACTGTTATGGCGATCATTTGGCTCGTCCGTCATTTATTGTGCACTTTCCATTTGTGCCGGAAAGACTATTAGAGTAGACTTCGGCCGTAGGACTTCAAGTCGCGCGGTTTGAAGCTTCGATTTAAGCAAGCCGGCTTGTCGTTAAAAAATTTCCACACGCGCACGCGCGCGCACATGCCGATTATTAAAGTTTAATTCAATGACGCATTGCGATTTAGGCACGTGCGATCCCTATTCGACCATTACCTCGTCGTCTAGTCGTATTTCTTTTTTTTTTTTTTTTTTTTTTTTTTCCTTTTTCTTTTTTTTTTAACGCATCATTTATATGCCACAAATAGCATCCAAAGACGTCTAATGAGACAATTCTGAGCTTTCTTTTCGCGCCTCAACATTAAGGTCTCTCAACTTTCTCCAATCGAGAGATAATGAGTTCGAAAAGAAAATTCATTACCCGTTTTATTGTTAATCACATTAATGTGATGCAATCACCTGTAATTACTAGCCAGAAACGAGCGATTAATGTGAGGCATTATCAACATGCTGATTACTATATTACATGTGCTAATGGGTGGTACATGAAAATGTTCCGTGAACATTGTTAATAGAGCCGAGGTATCATGCCTTTGGTATTTTATTCCATTAAATTTTCAAATTACATGCCCATATTAGCTTATTTATTATAATGCAACAATTCAGTTTTGTTTTTTTTTATTGCCCAATTAAGGTAGGTTGGAAGAGCTACGTATAAAAATACAAGAATTTTTAAATATCTACGCTCGTCATTCAAATTATTACTTCACATTTATTCAAATGCTTATTAGTATTAATAAATTGTTTCGTGAGTCAAATTTACTAGTTTCTAATTGCGGAGGCTCTACGATGCATCCATTCGCATAATATTTGCTAATACGAAAAACAATTTACATTGCTCGGTAAAACTATTTTTACTAAACTTGCCATATTTCGCCATTTTCCTTCGACTAATGCAATTGTTCGTTACTTTAAAGCATTAACGCTATTAACAGAAAAATTCGATTAGGCGAAAAATTAAAATATCTAATGAACCATCAATTAAAAAGTTTACTTTAAGCTTTATGAAAATATCTTATTTCTAATAAATATATCCCGTCATTATTTACAAATCCAAGTTATGGAAAACTCGACGCTTATTGTTAAAAATACTTAATGTTAAAAATAATATCTCGTCATGAATATTCAAATTTCCCAATAAAAATTTTTCTTATCGTATGTATTTAGACATGTAATATAATTATTATTATACTACGAAAAATACTAGTCACATTGTTTATGTTTATGTTATATTTAATTGGATTCAAAAATAAATTCTGCTTAGAATCGTCACAGAGTCTTACATCCTAATCAACTAGAAACTAGAAATTAATTTAATTAAAAAAAAAAATTTAATTTATTCAATAATAAAAAAAAGTTTTTCTTTCAAGAAACAACAATGTTTCAACCGTCAATTATTTCATTACAATCAGACTTTAAATCAATGTTATAATTTTTCTTTACATTTTCCATTATAATTTTTACAATTAATAAAAAATTCTATTACTCATGTCTATTCGATACGAATCTATTGAATATTGAAATTTCTGTAATTTTCGTGTAAATTCTATTTTGAAATTTATTTCTCATTTCAACATTTGTAAATAATTTTCTATATTTGTGTGTGCGCGCGCGCGCGCGTAATACCTCGAAATAAAATTAATAAAAAAAATCTTATATAAGATCAAATATTAAACTATACTTACTTGAGTGTACACTTTTTTTTTCGTAGGTTACAACAATTGGACCAAATGCTTCATTCACTATTGTTTTTGGTGACTTTTTAGAAGGAACTAATCAAGCTGGTTCCGTTACTACAATGTTAAATTCGTTATTTAATATAAGTTATTCCCTAGCAGGTAAGTCTTATTCGCAAATAATAAAAATAATTTATAATTAAAACGAACTAATACTTTCGTTCACCATTGAGAATTAATATTTTTCAATATTTTTTTTTGTTTTATTACGAATATATTAATGTTGTAACTAGATCATTGTATAATTTTAAAAATAATATATATAAAAAATAATTCAATATTTAAAGTAATATCATCTAGTAATTTACAGACAATAAAGTCAATTACATGTTAAATATAATATTCACAATTGGATCGAATTATTCGATAGACTAAAACAAATTAAAAATCCACATTCTTATATAATATATAACAATGTAAAAAGGGGGGGGGGGAATGTTAATTTTTATTAAATTGATTTTATTATTATTGACCCGGCAATTATTATATTAAAATTGTTTTAATACGATACTTATAATCCAATGCTAGAAAACAATTCAATTTTCAATTAGAATATTCGAGTTTGGATGAAAATTATTTGTAAATTTCAAAATTATTAATGAAGTATAAATGATCCATTGAAACTATTTTAGCATTGTAAATGCAATTTGAAATATCTTTTAAAAGTAATATTAATTCTGTCAATATTACAAAATATAATTTTTATAGAATGTTAATTAGCCATGTGCATGGGCGTGAGAAAAATATAAACCTCCGCAAATATTATATACATTTTAAAGTATAATTATATTGACTTGATAATCAAATTTACAAATACTAACTAATTCTTATATTTTCGTTAAATTAGACTTCGTATTCAAAACAAAAAAATCTTAATATATATTGCAAAGACAGTTTCTAGCGTTACATCAAATATTTCTTACATTAAATATTGATGAATAATAAGACTTAAGGATCGTTAATTTATATGAATGTACATCGATTAGCGGCACTTCTGCTTAATTATTCGATATATAATATTATTACAGCATTCGATCAAAAACTTTCCTTAATTATTTTCAAACTGTGCCACATGATTTGATATTAAGATTTATTTATCATAAACTGAGAATTTCTTATACGTCATGTCACAAATAACCTGCAGTAATTCATCGGTATTTAAAGATGTCGTAAAAAAGGCTCATAATGCTACCGTCGACCTCTTCCTATCTCATTTACTTTTCGCACAGACGAGAAAATATTAATAAGCACATTCAATATTTACAACGCGAATCTATACTGCGTATTATCAAGATAAGCCAGTCTTTCAATTTAATTATCGAATCACACCTGGAGGTAATCGAAATTCTTTGTAATTATACGATGAATACGAAAAATATATATTCGGAAATTACGCGCCAATTTGTAATAAAATTCATTAGAAAATTCTCCGATAACATTATATATGTTTTTTAATATGTAATCTTGAGCTTAAGATATGCTTTTAATTCTTATGTTTAATCATTCATTTGCACTTTAAAGCTTTATAAATATGAAAATAATCTATATATTTATTGTATATCAAAGTATATTCTAAAATTATTCTAAAATTTATTTATATTAGAAATAAAGTCATGTCAATTAAATTCATATTTTTCAATTATTAATGAATGGCGATTAACAAGAGTCTAACATTTGATTTTTCTTATATTTCAATTTCTTATCGGCTATTTGTGTCGAATGCGTATTTTTATTAATTCACACAAATGATTAAAACGATGTATTTTTTTAATCTCAATTCCTAAAGTCTTACTACAAAATAGTATCTATATAATAATAATATATATAATAATATATAATATATAATAATAGTATATAATAAGAACTTATTATACGAAGCACATTCATTTCTAAATAGATCGTAACATTATTAAATCCAAAAACATTATACATTTAACACGCATGTTTATCTTTTGGGCAAAAATCTTACTTACATAATCGTACTTTTTACTTTCTTTATTTTGTGTATTTCAAAATTATTAAATAAATCTGTATAGGATTTCAATTGTAGCCACCTTCTCTGATGCTCGATAAAAATAAAAAAAAAAAAAAAAAAAAAAAAAAAAAAATTCTAAAGAAAACATTAAAGAATTAATAACTGTTATACAGTACAAAACTGATTAAAACAAAAAAAAAAAACAAAAACAGTAACAATAAATCTATGCAAAAGTAATTGAAATAAGTCATAATTAAACATATAATTTTGTTAGAGATATTTCGTGATAATAAATGGAAAACTTTCCTGATGCAAATCTATAATTTCCTACTGTAAATGAAAAACAGTTATTCATACAAATATAATAATCTTTATGATTTCGATGAAATTGTTTTTATCAGTATTATCTTATAATTATTGTATTCATTGATAACTGATCACTGACAAACTAATTATAATTTATAATACATTAGTAGGCATAATAGTGAGAATTATTGTAATAGTAATACTATAAGTAAATGCTCTATTCATAATAGTGATGTTTGCTAGTCCAGAATCATAAATGTTTAACTTATTATATTAAAAATCTACATTAACTATATTAAATATATCCATATTATTTATAAAAATCTGAAGAATATTTGTATTGAATTATCTATTTGTTTCTTTTATTACTTTAATTGATATTAGTAAGGCCGGGAATAATTGTTTTAGATACATTTTTACCAAATTTTTTAAATAATTCAAATTACATATATCATTATCATTTATTGTATATTTAATTTAGGTTTGGTAACAAGTCCTCTGTTGAAGCAGTTCTCTATGAGATCAGTCGGCGTCATAGGCGCCATACTTTTTTCAGTGCCAAACGTTATGATGGCGTTCGTTCATCAGGTTCTAGAAATGGCTGTGATTTTCTTCCTTCAAGGAATTGGTCTAGGACTAATGTTTACGATATGCAACACCAACTTTAATGCCTATTTCGATAAGAAGAGGTCGATGGTATTAAATGAATAACATATGCACATGCCATTAGAAACCATTCATCCATTCGTCCGCAATTATAATATATTTTACTGGATCATTGCAATTCATAAGAGACTACTCGTTATTTTGAAGGAAATACTTAATAAGAAGAAGTTTTGATAGAAAATCATAATTGGAGAGCTTTAAATATTAGCTGCCACTCAATAAGATATTTATTGTGGTATGACAAACATTTATGTTTACATTTTATTCGATACTCGATAACTTTAATATCCATGATCCAAACATTCAAGAACGTGTTTCTTTCTATTTTTTTTTTGTTTTTTTTTTGTTTTTTGTTTTTTTGTTTTTGTTTTTTGTTTTTGTTTTTTTTTTTAATATAAGAATTTAAGCAATTTACAGGAATTTTGAGGCCCCACTATGTTGCATATAAATAATCAATATTTTTAGGTCAAAGAAACCATGATTCAATCGATCAATAAGCTAATCTAATGATTCTAAAACTAAAATAAACTCATTTTCATTTATTTTAATTAGCAATCATTGAAGCGTTGGTAATGTGCACAATTTAAAATTATTCGTCTAAATGTCATTATAAAAATCATTGCAAAAGGTACATAAATAGTTGTGAGTGAAATGCATTAATCAATTTTTATTAGGTTATGGGCATATCGCAGGCCGTGGTTGGCCTGGGAGGAATCGTATATCCAACTGGTATTGAACTTATGATGGAGGAGTACGGTTTTAGAGGTGAGCTCTCTTGGATCTTATAATTGGCGGACGATCGAGTCACATAATAGTAATCGCGGCATTGCCATCTTATCAAGCGTCCATTGAAAATATTTGAATTAACAATCGCTGCTGGCGTATACATTAGTGTGAATAAAGCATAATGACACACATGTTTCACGAAATGACGAAATTCTTTGTATACTTTCTTCGAGAATGTCAATAATAGTCATTCGATTGTTTATTCTATTGCTAATAAGATTATTAATATAACTAAAAATAAATATGTTGACAAGATTCTTAAGTAATTTTAAATTTATCATTGAATATAGATAAATTGAATATGCATTTCATATATATAAGTCGATTATACCTTGTGTAGTTATATATATATATATATATATATATATATGAGATTGTGTGCCAATCAATATTGTCGTCATAAATACAATACAATACATAAGTTTATCGGCATAACAATGTAAAAAGTATTTTCAGACAAATATAAATTTAAATAATAATCTACTATTATATGCATATTCAGTATTAAACTATTTATAATTAAATTACATTTCTCGATTGTCGATTCATAAATCAGTGGGCCAAAACAAAGATTGGAAAACTTAAATGAAAATTATAGGGACGGCAGCAATTCTAGGTGCATTAAGTCTTCATTGTATCTCGGCAATGGCACTAATGCGACCACCGTCAAACTGGAAGGCGAAATTTCGAAATAAAAAGTCGATTAAAGATAACGAGCAGTTGGATCAGACAAAAAAGCTATTAGTACCTGAAAATTCCCAGCCAGGACCACGTGAAATTAAAGTTCTTAAGAGGGGCGAAAAATGGAACAGCTGTAGAAGTTTACAAGATGATGATAGGAATAAAAATCTAGATCTGGTAATTATTATCTTTTGTATATGAATATTATGAATATTTATAGGTGAGGTGTATATTAAAATATATTTTCACAAATGTTTATTCCTTACATTTTTAAATATAGCCAATAAGAACCTGTATTTTTACTTTATTATCATAGCAATAAATTTTAACAGAATATGACTGTTTTATTTGGAAATTACATTAAAATAAAATTTATGCTTTAAAGCAGCTCAAATTATAATTTTTTTACTTATCTGAAAAATTCTAATATTGCAGCAATTCAAGTTACTTTATAATCAAATTTTCCGAGACATTATTTATTTTCAATTTATCATACACTTGAAGTAGGCCCCATTTTACCGTCTTATGAACATTATTATTGTAACATTTAATTAGTGCAAGCATATTTGCTTGTAATGTCTGAAAAATGTCTTTTCTAAATAACAAATAAAAATAATACAAAAATTTATAATTACATGTCGTCAAGATGTATATCAACTTGCATAACATCTACATTGACATATATCGATATACATACAAACTTTGATTTTTTTTTTTTTTTATCATTAATGTTTCATTTTTAATTGACAGAATTCAAATTTATCAATACAGCTGCATTATTAATTAAAAATTACATAATTAAGCGGAAAACTATTAAGCGATAGCACTTATAAAACATCCATTATAAAATATATAGAATCAGGACTCTTTGACTTACATAATTATGTAAATGCAATAAAACATAACAAATTTCACTCGAAAGATGTTTCGCCGCTAATTTTTATAATTTCATTTTTTAAAAAACATATTTTCCTTCTGCTGAAAAAATTAAACATTTAATCAATAATGTCGATATATTTTATGCATATAAATATAAAATTTTACCGTCACCAAAAATCATCTTATTATAATTTAAAAATAAAATGTACAGAGTATATCGATATTATTATCGATAAATGTTAAAGCTTAAATAAAAGCATCTCGAAGCTTATTTTACAAAGAGAAGATAACGGGCGTTTATAATTCACGCTTCGATCGCCGTGAGAATAAAATCGTTAACGCTTAAAACACGTAGCTTACGAGTTTTGAAAATTCTTGAAAATTGATGCTATCTTTATTTCGTTATGAAAGCCATTTTCTTTAAAATCAACTTTAACCTTTTTTTTTCTCGAAATTTTTGATTAATCCTACTTTTGCGAATTAACGGCGAATTTTCAATACGATAGAATGCGCATTTTAAAATACATAGTTTCGACGACGATTGTCTTATGTAACAAAGACTTTAGAAATGCTGGAAAGCCTAGACGAGAACAAGCCCTACAAAAAAACCAATCAACTCGTATGTAAACAGAGCTCAAACATCCCCTTTGAAATTGTGAATTTTCAAAAGACGCCTGAAGTAAGGGTTGCTTCAGTTACGGATGTACAAAGTGGTGTTTACCGGGGGCGCAGCAAGTCGCTGTTGGTCAGCGGCTGGTCCGACTGGAGCAGATCGCGCAAAAATGTCCTCATGACAGGATTCACATCCTCGAGCCTGACGAATCTCCGCGTGCAGCCCGGCACCGAGACCCTTAACAACGCGGTTATGCAGTTGAGGCGCGCCCCCACCAATACCATAGCCGAGGTCGAACAGGACAGCGAGGCCGCTATGATCGAGGACATTAACCGGAAAACGCCGAGGGCCATCGGTTTAAGGTAAACAATGATCAACGGGGGAATCGAGAGTGATACCTAGGCTCTCGTATATCACACTCGAATCGTTCCACATTACTCGAATTCTTAACGGCATTGGCATCGTAGCTCTAGCTGCTCACGAGGAACGAATCATTATTATTATTATCCCCAGGCCCGGATTATGGACCCGCGGATAAAGTAATGTAGCGGCGGATCGCTCAAGTCCCCGCGCGAGTCAATAGGGCAACGATTTCATTTTCATTTTCAGGAATCGTCGCCTACTGGACAACCTCATTGATTTCTCCCTACTTAAGGACCGTCCCTTCCTCAACATGTGCTTGGGCATTAGCTTCGTATTCACGAGCGACTTCACCTTCGCTGCCTTCTTGCCGTTGATGATGACCAGTCGCGGTTTCACGAAGGCTGACGCTGCCCTCGCCATAACCGCCTCTGCGAGCGCCGAGCTCGTCTCGCGAATCTGTCTCGCCATATTCACGATATTCGTCGACGCCAGACCCAAGATGATCTTCTTTGTCGCCATGATCGGCATGACTCTCGCTAAGCTCGGTACGTTGTTCGACTTATATATAAAATTAATTGATTCCACGGTCGTTTGTTGCCGTTAGTGCACGCGATAGCGATTGTTTGCCCGATGATTAGCTAATTGACAGGACCCGATGTGCGTCCAATGTATTTGCATATTTGTCTTATTCACGTTTCGATTGCACGCCGAACGTACTTATTTGTCATTTAAAGAATTTCAAGCTTCGAAAATATTCCAAACGTTAAAATTTACATACGCGAATTATCTTATCGTCGTGCATGTTATAATCGACCTTTATCGCCATCCACAATTTGTATAATTACATAACTTATTTTCATTGGAATATTGTTACGAGGAATACATTATCGTCACATAACTATACAAAATTTGATAAAATAATTATTTAACTGTACGTTATGAATTCGTGTCTTATCTCATCAATATACATAATATGCTACATAATAGTATGATTAATTGTTTTAATGCACTCTCACGATGGATTATTTTTACGATACAACATTTACCAATTTAAATGTAATGTACAAGAATAAAATTATAGATTATAGATGGAAAAAATATTTACAAACATCGTTCTAGTCAAATAACATTACCCACACTCACACCCACGCGCACACACGCGGATGTATATATATATATATATTATATATATATATATATAGAGAGAGAGAGAGAGAGTATAGAAATTCTTTTATATCTTTAAAATTTGACACTAATGATAAGAATTCGATCAGCTAAAATCGCATCGTATAAATCCATAGATAATTATAATATTATAAAAGATTTCGTCTTAAAGTTATGTTAGAATGAAATTCATAAAAGTAAATGGAATGTTCAAGAGAATGTGAATTGAAATTTAAATTATTAGAATATCGCCGATAATGAAAATGACAATTGCACAAATACATGGATGCTCTTTCTTCGAGCGATATTAAGCTGGTAAATTATAAGTGATCGCTAAACGAGGTTCGCTCGTGCAATTAAACCCCAGACTGCACCTCTTTCATAATGATCCCTTTCTATCTCTCTCTCTCTCTCTCTCTCTCTCTCTCTCTCTCTCTATCACTATCTTTCATACACTAACTGACTATCGCAAGCAAGACGGCCGGCCAACCGTCGCGCTTGTCCGCGCCCTTTCTCATCCGACCTTCGTCATCTTACAACCCCATTTGCGAGCAGGCTACCTCTACCTCGAGGACACGCTCACGGGCACGATGATAATGGTGGCGGCGATCGGGGCGGCGCGCTCTTGGCTCCTCGTGCCCCAACCACTTGTTGTCGTGGAGAACGTCAGTGTCGATCAGTTTGCCGCCGCATACGGCGTTTACGCAGTCGTCAGTGGCATCATCTCCGTGTTGTTCGGGCCGTTCGCCGGTAAGTATGCATCACTGCTGCGAGACTAGGAGTCGTGGAGGGTAGGTTGAGTCGCGAGTGCCTTTGGTGCTTTCTCTTCTGTCACGCTCGTAATTTCAGAGGGAGCGGGAAAGAAATTGGAATTTGATTTGGACAAAAGATTCCCATTCGGGTTCGAATGCTCTCTCTTTCTCTCTCTCTCTCTTTTTCTATCTCTCTCTCTCTCTCTCTCTCTCTCTCTCTCTATCTTTCTCTCTATCTGATTAATCGTTTAGGGGGTAGTTTTCATTTTAACGGGGTAAGGGACATCGAACGATAAAAAAATCGAATGGAAAATCGAAGAAAGTCGAGCTGTTTCTGTAATCTTAAAAGCTTGTTTTGTTTTGGTAAGCTTCGGGATTATTTTGAATAAATTGTATTAACGTTTAATGCCTTGTTTGTGCCCATATCGGCCATCGATATTTGCGAAATTCCATTGCAGATATATCTCAAATATAATAAAAATCCACGATTATATGCAGCTTAACTGGAATGGATAATGTTACTTTTCATAAAATATATTCGTAGATTGATGTCTTTATAATGCAATGTTATTTATTTTAACTTGCAGTTTTTTTTTTCTTGTGTTTTTTTTTCTTTATCTCGCTAATTCTTTAAGCACAATCTCGATGATAATTGAATTTAATAAAATTTTCTTTCCAATAGGTCTTATAAAAGACTGGACCGACAGTTTTGTCGTCTGCCAAATTGTACTTTTAGTCATGAATGCTTTGTTTATTGTACCATGGGCCATGGAAATTATAATGACCAGTAAACAAACGAAAAGTGACGCGTAACGCGAATGAGCGAATCAGTGCGAAAGTGCAAGGAAGACTGCTGGACAAAATATAGAAGAATACCAAAAGTGAATTTGCTAAAATAGTTAAATTTACTCCGTTCGTTGACTTATCAATCCCGAATTTTAACAGATCTATACGTATTTGTATTTTATAGTGTAAAGTTTAAGCATAAATTTTAAATGGTGTGTAATTCATTCTTTAGTTGGCATAATTTTTTGGACTTTGACCGTTGCTAACTTATTACACTACTCTGTAATAAATGACATTTCATAAAACTTTCTTATAATTAATTCAATTTTTTATAAAATATTTGTAAAAAAATATTTGCAAATAAAATTGTTAAAATGTATAAGATGTAACGATATTTTTATTTAAATAACAATACTTAAGCTGTCATTAAATGTTTTGAGTAATTTCAATTTTGATCAATTTTTACTTTGAAAATTAAAAAATCCATACGAAGAGTCGGGTGATTACAACCCAAAGTTGTTAATTCCAAACTTATTTCTCGATATCAATGATCACTAACAAAGAATAAAAAAAAATTATTTCTTTTTATGATGTAAATGGAACGTGCACGATCCGTATTATTTAATATATTATGTCAATTATTATCATACAATAAACTATACAATATTACTCGATTTGCATTTTATGTATATTTTGATATACAGTTGGTGAATAACTGAAAACAATAGCGACAAATATTATTCTTTTGATATTTTAATAGTAATTAAGGAGACTCTAATTATACAAGCTTAAATGTAAATTTATAATGAAATATAATTAGAATTTACACAATCACAATTATAATATACGAATTTATATATATATATATATATATATATATATATATATATATATATATATTACAGAGCTATATTTACAGAGCAACATTACGAGATAATAATTTTGTTTCGTGGCTCAATTTTGATATTAAATCCATCAGATCTCTTTAAAATTATGTCCACTTGCAGCTTAAAATCTTTTTCCGTTAGATCTGAAAAAACCTGGTAGTTTCGCAAAAACGTCGATATTAAAACCTTCAGCTTCAGCATTGCATATTTACGACCAACGCAAGACCTTAACAGTAGAAAAATATATTGTTTTTAAACATTTTATTTACTTAATTGAAATGAAAAGATATTTTCCGCTATTTAAGTATACTCAATATATATATATATATACATATATATATGTATATATGCAGCAATGAAAACAATAAGTTAAGGTGACGAAATTTTGAAATAAAAATTAAAAATACATATTCAGACAGTAAATAAGAAAATAATATAAATAGGAAAATAATATATTTTAACATCATGCTTTCATGACATACAATAGATAAGAAAAAAATTAACGAACCTTGGACCTGCGCTGAATGGAATATAAGCATAATAATGCCTGTCTTGCATATTTTCTGGCAGGAAATTATCAGGATTAAAAACATCGGGATTCGCGTAATATTTTTCCTGTCTGTGAATTTTATACTGTGGTATAACAATGGTGGAACCTGACGGTACCACATAATTGCCAGACACTGAAAAGTAAATTCGAATGAACTAAGAAGCTTGTTCAAATAATTTAATAAAAAAGTTATTAAGTTTAAAAATGTTTTGAAATACAAAAAGAAAAAGAAAAGCTTAATAATGTTTAAAAAAAAAAAAAAAAAAAAAAAAAAAATTTTTTTCGAATTTATGCCAAAACTAATAATTACGCTAATGAATGCATGTAGTAATTAATCATCACAGCCCTTCTTACCCAATTGGACGTCATGTTTTAACTGTCTGGCGATGATTGGAACGGGTGGAAAGAGTCTTAAAGTTTCTAGGATAACCCTTTCGAGATATTTCATTTCGACGGTGTCTTGGAAAGTGCACGGCCTATCGGAACCTTGAAATATTTCATTTAACTCTTCCATTACTCGAACCTAAAAAAAAATGCAATTTGTTAGAACATTGTGAATGGAAATTTTATTAAATTCGAATTTCAAATAGAAATAAATAACTAATTATATAAAATATAATACACAATATGTAAGACTTTTTTAATATTACATTCTATATGAATTTTAGCATATTTTTCATATTCCTTAAATGATAAATATGTGAACGGGAATAGACGGATGTAAACAAAAATAAACAGCTCAAATTTTTTTAAAATTAGACAAACGATAATTTGGGCAAATGTAGACAAATGAATAGTAATTACTACCTGTATATCCTGATGAATTCCTAGTAATGAAAGTACAAAACTTGAACCAGCTGCCGTTGTATCATGTCCCTAAGACATAAAAATTGTTAATTTCATTTCCAAAATAATTAATGAATCTTAACCTATAATCCAAAAAGTTTTTAATAACCTCGAACATAATGGTATCGACTTCTTCCTTAATTTCTTCATCAGTCAAATGCTCGCCATTTCTCTTCATTTCCAACATTAAATCCAAAAAGGCGAGTCTTTTTTTCTCTCCTGAATAAACATATGCTTTTTTTTAATTAATTTAAAATCCTAAATCATGTGGAATTTAATATGATTTTTGCTTATATCTTGTACTATTTGAATGTAAAACTGAAGCCACTAATTTGTAAACAAATACAATAAAATAGTGACAATTTCTAAAAATAAATAGAATTTTAGTATTAATTTAACAATAACGGAATATTTAGAGTAACGATTATGAGATGTTAATGTATTTTAATCATTATTTATTAATAATCAATATGTGGCAATAAATTAATTCGTATCAATTTCTAAATTCAATATGAAAATGGGAGAACAATTTTATATTACGATTGTAAACAATTTTTCACTAATTTTTATATTCGTTGTGTTAATTAAAATTAAACTTTTATTGACATGTAACTTAAAACTTAACGATAAATTAAAATAACCTAATTATTTGAAATGCAACCAGAATAAAACTCTAACAAAAAATATTATCATTTTTACATAGAATAAGATTCTTTGATTTTTGATAATATATAACTACTATATTCTGTTAACAATGAAATATAATTCATGGGAATAAATTATCAAATAAATGGAAATTTCAATAAATTTTTTAATAAATTTAACAAAATGATATGACTGACTGGTCGTTGGTTGATCTGTATGAAGTTATTGAACTCGCACATTTTGCTTGTCATAAATCTATTCTTAAACATTCACCTCGGAATTCTGTAATTATTTTTTTTTAATGCTCTGGTTACAACTACGGTTTAGTTATTTTTAAATATGATTCATAAATGTGATTTGTAGCATATTTCGAGAAGAGGTGCAACAGTTCTTTTTAAAAAATTTTATAAAAACTATAAAAAATATTCTTTGACTTATTATTTCAATAATTGAATATTACTATAATTTTTATAGTCAATTCTTTGTACAAGATTTTTACATGTAGGATAATTTACAAAAAAATAAAAAAAGTTTACGTACTAGATTTTAAATAAATAATTTATTATTATGATGTATTATTTGATTTTAGTTTAATTAAATCTTAATTAAATTTTCATTAATTATTTTACGTATTATTTTATTTAATATTCCATAAAATGATAAATATAATTAATATTTTATACTAATGACAATATTTATTTTAACAATTAACTATGTTTTTACACAGAGGTAACGAAGCTCCTCATTAAATAATTAATTTACTCTCAAAAAGTACCATCAGTCAATTCAACTACTTATAGACAAATATTAAAATATATTAACAAACTAATGATAAAAATTGTATCAATGATTTAACAACATTCTTGAATGACTATTCAACAAAAACTTATTAGATTATGAAATTAAAAAAAAAGAACTATTCTATAGTTGATTTAATAAAGTAATTGTTATAAAAATTCCAGTCTAAATAATTCGACAGAAATTTCATCAAATTCTACCAAGTAGTTGAAATTATTAAGTTTCTATTGTTACCTTTACAAATAAAGACCAACTTTACAACATTTTTTGTATTAAACATTTTGTACATTCATTATGTTATTAAAACAGAAAAAAAATTCATTATTAAACAATTGTTGTGATATTTTATGAAATTTCTAAATATCTAAATAGCATGTATCTTATAATATGGATTAATAAACAAATATATACATAAAATATATTTAAAATATAGTATTTTTTATTTTTTTTTTATTTTTTAATTAAATATGAATATTGCTTCAAAATTATAAATAGGCATTATTGATAAAATTCTGAATTATTTATCCAATAGAAATAAGGATTAGCATTTTCTTAAATCAGTGAAACCTTAATAATTACTCTTTTAATGAACCTTTAGCAAATAAATAATAATCGAGCGCTATTTTGAAAATAATTATAATAGACTTTTTTAGGCTCACCAACGTCATTATCATCGATTTCATCGAGATCATCCCTAACGTATCGAATCTTCTGCTCCTTGGGTTCCGTTACTGCCGTCATGATCTTTTTAGTTTTTGTCTCCTGCAACCTCGTGTCTGTTGCCTCCCCATTCTCCTTCACCTCCTCTTTGCGCTTTTTGATGATGCGCTTCGTGAGTCCGTGAATGATGTCGAGATACTTTTGCTGCTCCTTAGCGTACGAACTAAATTGAAAAAGAGCATCGAGTCGCAATAGTAGATTGTAATGCCTCTGATGTATGATGTTGCACATGCTACAAAGAGTAAATAAACGCACTTCTATTATTAAAATATTATATTCGTGATAGAAGGTAAATAAATATTCATTATGTTTCAATTACTTCCGAAACTACATAAATATTTTACCTCGTCAAATTTTGAAACATTAACATTTGTAAATAATACTTTTTGAAATAAACGAAATGCACCGTTTGGAAATTATTTCAACTATAATTATCACGTTATGTAATGGCTATTTGAATTAAATGCCTATTGTTTTATATTTATAATAAATATAAAGCTAACGTTGATTTATCAAAATATGAATAAAACTTCAGTTTTATTGTTTTCAATAACAATTTCAATAACAATTCAATAACAATGAAAACAGAGTTTTCAATACTGCCAATTAATATGTTTTCTAATAAAAAATTGACCAACTATACTTAAAGGAAATTATTGATTAATTAAGATTGTATGAAACAGGCTGGTGAACAGATCATTTTTTTCTATTGAAAATAAAATTACTTCTGTTAAATTTTACTTAAATACTAACAAATAAATAGTGATATTTAACGAGTCATTAAGAAAATAATACTAGATAAAGAAAAATGGAAAGCTTCTTGTATAATTATAAAGTTGCTTATTATTATTCGTAAAATACCTTTATATAAATATATATATCGTTTAAATTTATCAGTTGCTTTTCACGAGAGAAAAGTAATTGTAATCTTTAAGATAGCTCGATGTAATATGAAAATAGTAAAACATTATCAAAATTTCGTATTGCAACGAGTAAATAAAAATATTCTCTTAGTAAGCTTAATATATATCTAATTTTTAATCGACTACAATTGAATTTATAATGTAAAATATACACGTCATCGGCAACGTAACTCAGTCTTTATTATCGATGGATACTACGTACTCCATAACAGCGGATGCATATTCAAAGCTGCTCTTCTCCTTGGAAGTTCCTCTCACACCCATAGCTGTTTCCATAAGGATGTCGACGGTCACAGTGGACATATAATCGTGACAATCGAAGTCTCTTCCAACGTTATTCTTAAGCTTTTGCACGAGATCGATACTGTTCTCGTAAAAGAGCGGTACAAAGGACTTGAGGACACTGAGATGAAAAGTTGGCGCTATGAGCTTCCGGTGAATGCGCCACTTGTCGCCTGTGCTTATCAAAAGGCCCTCGCCCAACCATGGTGCAAAGAACCTTAATTCGTAATTAAGAGTTAAAATTCCTTAATGCAGTAGTACGGTAGCAACTTATTCTCTTTCTAATAATGCAATAATCAATTGTTTTGCAAATTTATGCTTACAGAGAGAAATAATTTGTCAACTGAATCTAAAGCGGACAATAGTAATATCATTGAATTACTTTACCTGCATTACATAAATTGATTTTATTTTAATATTCGTTTTTTAACGTTAAGATATTTTAACAAATGCGTGTAATGCGATACAATTTGCTTATTAAGTAATTTAACATTATAAATTTAAGCGCAATTTTCGTCAAACAAATTTCATTATTAGCATTTAAATAACGGAAAGACTTTATTTTATAAATCAGTATTTGATATTACGATATAAATAGATTTTTCTAGTTTTAACGAATTCTTTAATAAATTGATATATGTATATATATATGTATATATGTTTCGCATGCGCTCGAATAATTTTCTATTAATTAATAAGCGATTCACGCATTACAATGAAAGTTATGAAGATTATTGATTAAGATAATACTATAATAGATATTAAATTGTAAATAGATAAAAAAAATGAGCAATTTTTTTTTCCTTTCGTCGATTTCAATAATTGATATACAAAGAGCTAGTGAATAAGTAGTTGTACATTTCAAAAATATTAAAATACATATAATAATAATCCATTTAATACATCTATTTATTGGAAAATAAAAATTCACAATTTTTTCGTTACAATTTAAGTTATTTGTATATTCTTGCAAAATTATTATCATTAAGAACCTTACCATTCTAAGCCTGATAATGACATATTATATTATATAATATAAACATATTTCTTATATAAAAAGTAATATCTATTAACTGCATCTGTGAGTTTCTTTAAAAAGATTAATTTGTATTTTGAGCTTAAAAGACTTGCCTGTATTCGGGAGATTTATCAATATGCACTGGACTACTAAGAATAATTTCAACATCGCGTGCGTCTGAAAGGAAAACTATTAATTTAGGGCCGAAAAATACCCTCATCACATCTCCGTAAATGTCGTATTTCAGAGCTTCCGTTAGGGCGTCTTTAGGATCCACTCCAACAGCGAGAATGGCATTTCCGAAAAACGGAACAGTTTTCGGGCCTCAAATTAAAATATATTAATCATCAGTTCCCAAGCATATGTATTCAGTCATTGGAAGTATAGTTTTAATTAAAATCTAGCACAATATACGATGTCGAACGAAAAACTTTACTTCCTTACAATTATTGATAAAAATTTACAATTCAACATTTAACTCAAAGGCGGACGTTCTTAACAAAATTTATATTAATTCTTTTTTCTTGTTCTTTTTCATTTTTGTTGGATTTTACTGTTATTACACACAAATGCCTGAATTTTACTATTACATATAAATAATGTTTAACATATCAATATCGTTGGCTCACCTGGAAGTTTATTACCCATCTTGACGATTCGTGAGGTCTCTATGAAATAATGAGCAACAGCGAGTACCGTTGCAATTGTAATGAGAGACCAAAAAACTACCGGAGACAAATAGCCAAATGTATTTATGGGTACCGCTTCCATTTTTACCTCTACCAAAATAATCATTAATCATATTAATCATATTTCCACTATAATACGTGACTATTTTTATATTTAATTTATCATCCGAATAATGTTACATGAATATAGGGCATTAATTTGGCAACTTATTTTGATAATGACGATTAAGACTATTATTCAGTCGCTTAAAAATTACAGCTCTTCTTGCAAGATTTTTCTTTATGAGTAACGTAGTATTGTAATAATATTTATTTTTGTAAATGTTATAAGTTGAAAAAATAGTTATCTCTTTGAATATAATTTCTATAAATGACACAATAAAATGGTAAAGAGAATTTTTTTTTTTAAAGATTAAATGCCGAAGAACTTGTAAATAAAATAAATGACTTTTGCAATCAATTACAATTTTCATATAAAAACTTCGTAAATAATGTAAAAGGAATGGTTGTTTATTTAAGCAGTTTCATTGGCTTCGAGAGGAACAAGAGAATCTTATTTAAATATCCATTTGAGAGGTAAATTCCATGCCATTCAATATTCTTTGCCCTTACGTACCCCCGTAATAATGTCTAATTAATGAAATCTCACTGTAGCTGTCACTCGTGCACTTTGTAAAACAAGAAAATTGTGATAAACGACGCCGATGCCACTACACGCACTGCCGTTTACAATCGACGTTTCCGAAAGACGAACAACCACACACTTGTGACTGAGGTTCCGAGCGCGGAAGTTGCTCGGTCTTATAACAGGTGAAAATCCGAGGAAATATCACATGTCTGGGCCGTGACCTTAGCTTATGCATTCGATAATTTGCATAGTAAATTTTTGCATGCGTGTATGTAGGAAAGAAAAACGTAAATACGCCAGTCCTTCACTCCAGCAAAATTTTATTCATTAGAAACGAAAAGTTGGTGCTGCTTTCACTAGCGTTTTAACGATGTGTTAATTTTTATATGAATTGTAAAAAAAAAAAAAAAAAAAAAAAAAAAAAAAAGAGATCTTATTGCGACGATAATCATAATAGGAATACAATTTTAGTTCCAGATTATCGAAAAATATTCAATATTCCATGAAAATAAGACTATGACGATCGATATCCTAGTCGATCGTGTCTATTCTAAATAAATGTAGTTAACGCGCATTCGTGAAAATCAATTAAATTATCATATATAATGAATATCCTTAATTATTCTTAAGGATATCTTGATGATTTTGAAAAAACAATAAATAAAAAAAGTTGTTAAAATATTTAGCACAACTTTTTGTATTTTACTAAAATTTTTACATTTACAATATTTAAATAATCTACACAAACCAAAAAAAAAAATAGCATATAAATTAAATCTATTTTCTTTTAATTTACGAATCAAAAGAAGTAAAAAATGACTTTTGTCTTTTACGGGGTGGAGTTTGAATAGATTAATTTATTTAAAAGAAAAATAAGACGCCCCTTTAATAACGTGGAATCATTACATTAAATATATAAATTTTGAAAATATATATTAATGCAAATACATATAATATGCAATAATTATTCGGAAATTATCAAAAATGTGAAAACAAATGGTTATAAAATTCTGAAAAAAATTAGAAAAATTGCAAGATCAAAATCAATTTAACCTTATGTACCAATATTGTAAATTTATTAGAAATAAAAGAAATAAGTTATATAATTTATAATATGTAAGTAAAATATTTATACTTAAAAATAATTATACTTCAAAATAAAAATAGTCACATATTAAGTTTAAAAATATATTTAGAAATATAGTATTATTAGGTATTGTGTAATCTTAGAGATTGTCAATCGAATGAAAAGAATCGACGATGCTTTCATATATTTTTGCTCTTCTCAGGTCTTTCAAATGTTACAAAATCCATAATGGTTTGTAATCCCTCGTGACATTGTATTGAAGCAGACACCGTGGTTTTTTTTTTTTTTTTTTTTTTTTTTTTTGTTAGAAATTTGATAGCATATTTTGAACGTATAGTTCCAACTGAATGGGCAAACTTAAATTTCTTTGCCATTTCTTTCCATCATTCATGAAATCCCAAAGATACAATTGATCATAAAACCCATTCATTAGCGCATGTCCAAATGCGTTTTACTCCTTATAATTATATAAATTTGTATTTGAGATTTCACCAAAATTATTCTTTTTACTCAAAATTTATAACAAGATATTTTGAAGTTGCGATATTTATAGTTTAATTGACTATGAGCTAGAAAAAATTGTGATATAATTTTATAAATTTCGCTAAAATATTTATATAGATATATGATAAATTTATCTTATTTTTATAAATATTGCGTACTACGTTCTACATCGAATTCTTCATTTTTTTTTTTTTTTTTTTTTTTTTTTTTTTTTTTTTCTTTAGAATTATATAATGCATTCGATAACACATCCTGGAAATCAATTACCATGAACTCAGGATAATATTATAAATAAAAGGCTTTTATACAATTAATCGCATACTTGGGTTACTCATGCTGACTTTGATTTTGCGCACAATGAAACTTATGCTAATTTATTATTCAAAAACTTAAATACTTCGATACCGATATATACAATGAGTAGTTGAGAACAAATTTGTTATTCTACATGAGAGAGTTGATCGGTTCCGGTTACATATCAGTGCACCAAATACAAGTGAAACAAGAACCTTTGTTTATCTAAATATTGCCAGAAAGCGCCCATAGACTGTAAATCTAATAATTAAATAAAGGTACAACGAAATTTATAATTTAATGATCAATAATTTTTAAATTATTACATCGTTTTCATTACAATTATAATTTTACTCGACAAAGTTATACTTTTATGTTATTTTTATTTAAGCGACCAATTATTAAAATATAGTACTAAAATTCATAAACTATAATTATTGCTCTATATTACTTATCGTAATTTCGGTTTAAAAAAACTATTTTATTATTATTATTTTTTTTTTTTTAACAATAATGATGAAGCACATTGTACAATCGATATCACAGACTAAGATCAATGATTGGATCATAATAAGTACGATTAAAACTTAATATTCTAACAAATAATTTTTTTTTCATATATTTAATACTTTACGTAGTTGAATATTATAATAAATATGTAAGATAATAGTATGAAAATATAGTTATATTTAAATAATGAATTTCTACTTTGACTGATTTGTGTATATATTTGTGTATATACGTTCATTTATAATACAATATGAAGTAAATTTGATATAGTTAATATTAATATTAAAATACCATAATATTTCGATTAATAGCAACATAAAATATGCAGGGAATTGAATAATTGAGAAATTTAAGGATCGAATAACCTTTATTTACATATTTAATATTCTTACAGACTGATAATATTTTACGTAAAAGAAGTAGAAAGAATTACATCATTTGTACAAATTTCTGAATGATTTTTAAACATAACGGCCGTTTTAAAAAATGGTAAGCAAGGGACAAAGAACTTTCTGTGTATTCGAAATAACTTTGTCCTTGATTCATTCTTCACGTCAAGCACTAATTTAAAGTATGTTTCATGTTTAATTCGTCGCTGTTGGATTAAATACTAAGCATCGCGACCATAAAATGAATACCCGATTAAAAGTAATGAATCATTCGTATTTTTATTGGCTTAAAACAAAAATTTGAAAAATTATACATTTACCGTCGTTTAAAACATTTATAGTCCACCTAAAAGACAAAAATATTTGCATATTAATTTGACGTCATAATTAGGTGAAATGAATTTTAAATTGCGTATTTATAATACACCAGCCAAATAAAAATAGAAAAAATTAACTCAATTTTTACATTTAGAATTTGTGATTTTTTTATTAATAAAATTGAAAATCAATAAAATAATCCGAATTATTAATTGATATTATTAAGACGATAAAAATTAAAAATATATAATAAAATATGCAATATTTGTGAAAATATAAATAGTGTAATATTAATATTAAATATCATGTTATTACTATTGCATTCGCATATATATTAGAATATTATTATTAGAATATTCTAAAGGAATTTAAAATAATGCGCTTCCAAAGTCATTAATATTACAAAATCTGAATAAAAATTGTATAATAATGTATAAATTACTTACTTAAAAATATTATTATTAATGATAGTAGTGGTAATAGTAGTAGTAGTAGTAGTAGTAGTAGTGTTAGTAGTAGCAGTAATAGTAGTAGTAAAGGTATCCAGAATTAATGGTGCACTTTAAAGAGAGAGAAAAAAATCGATGAACCAATTTTATTCAGTGAGCATTGCTAAGCATCCAACAGATTTTCTTTCGCCAGACTCTGTCCAGACTTCTCCCACTTTTATACATTTCACGATGTAAAAAAAAAAATCAATACACTCCTAACGTAATAGGGAATAAAAACTGCTTATTAAAATTGTCATAAAATTAAGATTATGATTAATCTTAATTCTGTATTTTCTTATTCGACAATCCATTATGCTTGCCTATTGAATTTGATTCGTACGACTTAATCACGTTTAAACATACCGTTCCTCGATTATTTTATTATTTTCTGTTCAATCAGCAAATTGTAAATATTAGCAAACAAAGTGAAAAGTGTGAGAAGACAATGAAACGTTTGATCTTAAAAAATACATACGAAAAAAAAGCATCAAATATAAGTTAAAAATAAATTTATTCGCATATATGCGTTATGGAACTCTGAAAAGTATTAATAATTCTTATATAAATGTATTGCCATAATTTCCACAATTTCTGTTTGCAATTGAAGTTAATAAATTATTAATAAATTAGTTATTTATAAATCTTCCTTTCTTAAACTTTAAATGTAATTGTTTTCTGATGAGCAATGTTTGGTAATTATACCGTATTCTGTCTGACATTTTGACCTGCAACGCTAATTTCCATAAAGAAAACAGTTTTTATTAATTTTCATTGTTGTTTCATTATCTCTATTATTCCACTGTATACCATTAAGACATTTAACATATCGCATCATAATTATACGAAAATATGAATAAGCTTTTAAATTAATTTATCTTAGAATTATACGAATTTTTAAATTCATATTAATTTAAAAATTTATTCCTGCCATTGGTAGAAATGACATGTATATTATAATTTATATTAATTAAGCATTGAAAACTATTATGTGATTAAAAATTAAAGAATAATAAATTTTCTCACTTTATTAATGATTAAAATATAGCTCAAAACAAGGTTTTGTATACAATTACAATATTCTAAAATATATATTTATATATATATAAATTTTTTTTTTTTTTTTTTGCCAACATTAAATAGACGATCGATAACCTATCAGCCACCAACATTAATAAAGTCTCGGAATCGATGTTAATATCACTGTATATCACATCCAAACCATCGAGCGTAAATTTTATGCGTATAACGTCGCAACAACAGCATATTCGTTCGTTTAACGTGCCTTAACGGACAAAATACGCTCCAGAGGAAGAAATGCAGTCGATTATTTCTACCCAATTAGACATAAAAAACAAAACAAACTAAAAAACGTACTTGGGGGTCCGCCGTCGTAAATTAATGTAATATGCGTGGGAGAAGAGCGGCAAGGAGGGCGGCGGAAAACGGCCAGAATAACCCCGCGCACGTCCGGCGGAAGTGACGTAGTGGAATACGCGCATGTTTCGCGCCCCCCTGGAGAGTAAAAGAGCGAGAGAGAGAGAGAGAGAGAGAGAGAGAGAGAGAGAGAGTTGAGGACTCTCATATCGCCGGAAATCGGGGCACCCCTTAAGGGGGCAAAAAGCTGTAGACAGGACTCTGACAATTAACATGTGCGGGGGAGAAAGCGAAATGAGAAGCTCACCTGTGCGCGTTCAACCAGCTTGATTTTGTAATTGGCATTACTCTGTAAGTGCAGCGGAGGGTCGAGTTTGCACTTAAGCTGACACCTACCGAGTCCTGGATGTTTGAATTTGTTTATCGCTCGACTCGTGCATCTCAATTTTAGCGGTTGATGCATTGTTTCGAAAACCATACGAACGTATGGTTGCCATTAAAAATTTATCTTTTCGATTACTTGCGATGATTATTAGATAAATTTTAAACAATTTTAATGTCCCGCTCTATATTACAATTGTGATAATAATAATCCAGAATTTATAATTATGAGCGCTCTTACAATTATTTCGATGCAAAATCGTTATGTATTGTATTCAGCAATTAAAGTGACACATGCATCAGCTTCTAACTGCTTAGTTGACATGCTAATTTATTAAAATATATCGTGAGCCAGAATATAAATGATTATAGAACTGAAGTTATTTAATATTCGTAGTAATTATTTGGAAAGTCTTTATACTTAATGTATACAATTTGCATACCAAAGTTGATAGTAAAATGCTGGAATTGTAAAAATAGACTGCAATAGTTTGGCCGTAAATTATTTATTCTAATTTGGATTATTAAACATGAATTTATCTTCTCATAATAATATAATTAA
This sequence comes from Ceratosolen solmsi marchali, assembly GCF_000503995.2. NCBI lineage: Eukaryota > Metazoa > Arthropoda > Insecta > Hymenoptera > Agaonidae > Ceratosolen > Ceratosolen solmsi. The sequence goes on along the minus strand of NW_011948436.1, from coordinate 2,867,586 downwards.
TGTTACTTTCTACTTTAATTAATTTAAATATCTATTTTACGTTCCAGTCAAATTCTAAGAATGGGTTATATCATCAGGCCTATTGCAAAAATTAAAATTATCATTAACATCCACTTTCATGATATTCCATTGAAAATAATATTTCTTTTCAAAAGATATAATATCTATTCTGATTTGAAATTTAAATCGTCTACGCACTAACATTGTGTAAATATATACATTTACAATAAATAGATATTGACTAATGAAATTGACAATGTAAAAAATTACAGAAGCCTTATCCTGTAATTAAAGATAAGTTATATAATTCAACATTTTATAGAATGTGTATTTAAATTATTTCAATCCATTCGCTTATGCTGCCAATACTTTCATTGTATTGATTATTCAGAAATACTAAATCATCATTATTCATACCCTCATAATTATAAACAGAAATTTCAATATTCAATAAAATACAATAATATTTATCATGCGAACATATTATTAATAACATATCATATTATTGGCGTTATTTTTTCCCGTTTTTAATCATTAATCATCGGCACTAATTATTAATTTTGATTATTTAAACTGAAAGAATTTAGAAAGCCACTATAGAGATGACTGTTAAATATCTATACGTAAGGCATGAATGTGAATATTAAATAACAAAATAGAAGCGATGAAAATTAAAAGAAAATAGAATATTGTGTTTTGAAATTTTTCGCTTATATAATTGAATTGACACGCTAATAGGAAGTAAATTATTATTAATAAGTTAATAAAGTGTATTTTATTAAAAGAAGAAAAAAAAAAAAAAGAAAAAATCCATATTTTATGTAATACTGTAACAAATTTAATTGCCACTTTCCTTTAATATGGAAATAACTTTTAAATGATGGAATATTAAAACATACAATAAGTTACACATAATTATGCCCTTTATAATATAAAACTTGACGTATATTTTTAAATTATTTATTCAAGAAATTTATTTCAATATTTTACTAATTTTTTCACTAAAATTTTTACAAAGTATGATGATTTATCTAGACTTTTATACTTTTCTTATTTAATTTTTAAAGATAGTCTTACATATGTAAAATGTATATAGATATTTTTAATAAAATGATGAAATGTTATATGAGTATTGTAAATAAAATATGATTTCATCTAATTTTACAAGTTATATAAATATATAATTTGATAAATACAGGCAATAAAGTACCAAGCAGTGACAAGTAATACATGAAAATTAATAGAACGTGTACCAATAAAATAATAAACGATTTGATAATGTAAGTGAATTTTAAAATATATTTATCAATATTGATGAAAAAAAAATAAAAAACTTTTTCAAAATATATATATATATGCTTGATTCATTTTAGTTCGATGACAAAAGCTCACATATTTCCAGTATTTTACTACTATTAATCAAGACTTGCTTTTACGAATTTTCTAATTCTGATGTGCTTATTGCTATATTTTAAAAATAATTTTAATATAGTGAATTAATGTGAGAATTAAATGCGGGAAGGATGTACTACTATATATAATGAAAACACTTATGAATTATAAATATGTGTAAATTTATTTTAAATACATTTGGCGTATAAAATATAAAATAGTAAAATATTTTATTACAAAACTTATCGTCAATTCCTCAAAGGCACTATTATAATACAAGTTCTATACTAAAATGAGATAATTCTTGGAAAGCGCCCATCAATTATTGTTGATCAATAAACGTGTAAACGTTGTCGCTGTAAAATTGCTAAATTCATATAAAAATACGCGTTTTTATTATCTATTCAATTATATATTTATTTAGCTTAAGACATTCTTAAGTTTCCGCTAATAAACGAGCAGAAATCTAAACTATTTTATTGCTCGTTAAATTTTTATTTTGAGAAATTTGATCTTAATCCTGCAACTGTCAATTACAAAATTGATGTATCACTCGTACGTTATGAAAGGACTTATTAATAATATTTACAAAATGTACTATTTAATGTTCATGTGTTTTGTGTTGTTTTTTTTTTTTTTTTTTTTTTTTTTTTTTTTTTTTTTTTTTTTTAAATAAGACTAGTCTATTAACAAATTAATTTATGTTAGATCATAATATAAAGTACATTCAAATTAATTGTCCAAAATTGAAATTTTTTATTAAATATCGTAATTGTCAAATATCTTAGATAATTAAAAGGTATATATATATATATATATATAACAAATTTTATTAGATCCAGTATTTAAAAAATAAAAAAAAAATAACCGATACAGCATTGTTATTTCATTTAAAAAATAAATTGTAATTTGCAGCATTTCTTTTCGTTTATAATTATTTAAATATAAATTAAAATGAGTAAATATTTTGATACTTTCAATTTTGTTTACAGTCGGAACATCTTTATAATGCTACTGTAATTTATAAACGCACTATCGTAGGAAAATAATGTATAATTGAATTTATGGAAAATAAAAGTAAGGATGAGAAAGCTGATCGATACTTTTAATTTCAAATCCATTCTATCTCCATTCGCGGATATGTAATACTTCCTTTTTATTAATAATGTCGTGAAAATATTTGTTATTAGATGACGAATGTAGGGTGAAAATAAGTACAAGGTAACTTAATTAAGGGAGTGGAATATGCCGATTCATCTAGTCTATTCATACGCTGGCCTAAGCTGATCAATAAAATTTAGTCTTGAGAAAATTAATTAAAATTACAATATCACTATACAAATTCATAAATGAATAATAAAAAGAATGATCCTAATGCTACATAATGATAAATATACATCATGCTAATAGTAAGTAATAATTTAATAAACACTAGGGATTTTTTGATGACTGTTTAAGGCACATACAAATAATGTTTACGTTTATACAAATAAATTTTGTCCTCGTTAAGTATAACTCGTGTCCGCATATACACAATATTAACCGTTACAACATCACTTGGTATTGTTATTGTACCCTTTCTCTTGTTCCTTCTCGTTGACGACAGAGATCGCGTGCATCACGGCGTCCGAGAAAGACAACGAATATATCCCACGCATAAAACGAACTATATAATAAATGCAGAAATACACAACCACTTGATTCGCTCACTCGCCCGTTCCTTTGGTCCCTTGATCCTCGTTCTCTTGTACTTTCCCACCAGTTTCAACCCTTCGGCCCTCGTCGCCGACACTTTGGCCGTAATTCCATTTGCTCGGCTCGACGCAGGAGAAAAACATTTTGTCAACATCTTATCTTGTGGCATATCGGAGGATAACAGACGACACCATTGAATTTCTTGTTGGCCAGTTGTTGATCGTACTGTAACGATAAGGGACATATTAGTTTATTCACCTTTTTTTTTTCTTTTTCATTCCTTGCTTGTATTAGGGAAATAATAATACACAATGCGAACGATTGGACAATATAATAATGTAATTCATCGATCGTTGCGAGACTAATAAATTAGTGGACGGAATCTTATTGAAATGCTCTTTATTTATTGTTCGTTTGGACGATATAAAATTTATATAAAAATACTAAACAAACGATCGTTAGGACATTTACAATAATATAATAATGTACTATAAAATAATAGAAAATAAAGTATAAAATAATAAAGTATAATTTATCGGTTAAAAATTTAAAAATTTAAATTACTTAATGGTAATGTGCTAAAGTAGGAAACTATACATTTCAATGTATAATTGCAATGCCGTGTTTATTTAAACATGTTTTATTGTAAATTATATTGTTCTATATCATCATGCTTTCTCATTCGCCAATGATCCAATAATTTAAAAATAATGCAATTGTAAATAAATTTTTACAAATTTTTTTCTTAAATACACATCCCTGGTTTCACGTAAATATGTAAGACATTGAATTTTCAATAATTCATAGTCCGTTAGTAAAAACGTGATAATTAAACAAAAAATACAATGATAAATATAATTAAATGTATGACAACGAATAATGGAAGTAACGTACAAGAACTACAATTCATACGGAAACACACGATTTCCGTTCGTAACGTTCTCATTGAACATCAATTTCAAAAGTTCGTAATAATAAACACACAAGCGCAGAGGGGGAGAGAAAAAGAGTGTGTGCCTGAGTGTGTGTGTGTGTGTGTGTGTGTGTGTGTGTGTGAGAGAGAGCGAGAGAGAGAGAGAGCAAGAGATAGGTAAACAGAGACCCCAAAAAAGTTGAAATCCGATTGTAACCGTCCAAACGATCGATCGACGAAGACTCATCCATCTCTCCCTCGAGCGTGTATACACCCAGAAAAACGTTTCCGTCTCTACCTGAGCTCAAGTAGACGAATAGTCGCTCTGTCTCCAGAAAGTTTTCGCAACGCCGTGGGAAGAGGAAGGAGCCGATTACGAGGGTCAGAGCGAGAAAGAAATTGTACGCGGGCCACGGCGACGAGAGTGTGAAAAGCCGACGGGGAGCCAATGAGATACGTATCTCATCCCTTCAAGAGACAAACCCTCGAAAATCGACGGACCGATGGATCTTGCGCGCGCCCATAATCCCGTAGACATTAACTTTTTCCGTGTAAAAGTTTCTCTCTCCATTCAAGCGAATACATTTCCAATTATTAATATGAAATATTCGATCTGCTGGGATCAACTATCTATCGGCTTATCTTTTGACATGTTTTTTTTTTTATTTTTTTTTTTGTTTGTTTTTGTTTGCTCAACGATTGAATACAATAGCCAGCGAATTTTTAATAGGATGAAAAATATAATATATTTTGCATTGATTGGTATTGCATTGACGACTAACTACTTTCAAGATGATACGATCAACCATATCGACTATATATTGACAAAGGACAGGGAAATTCGTAGGAAAATTCACATTTAAATAACGTATGAGGTTCGATAATTATTTTTTGCTTTAGATATCGTTTAGATATCGATAGGAATGAAGTAGGAGAATGAAGAATGCAAATTCACAAGATTAAAATACGTACGTGTCGATTGTGCGCCAGATTTTTAAATTACAGATGTAAAAGTAAAGGGGAAAGCGGGCTTGTTTATTCAATACGCGTCGAATGTTTGACTGTTAGAAAGAAGAGAAAAAAACGGAAAAGTAAAGAAGTGAAAAAGAACAAAAACAAAACAAAAACAAAGCAAAAAAAAAAACAAAAACAAAAAAAAAAACAAAAAAAAATGATATTCCTGTGGGGAAACGGCTGAAACGAGTTTTTTTTTTTCTTTTTTTTTTCTTTTTCCAAGTATTTTGAACGAGTTAGGAGAGCCTAAGAGTAAGGCAACGGAGTAACTGAACTCTCGCCACTGAGTTACGGCAATTGCCAAGTGAGGTCATCTACGAGCAGTTTATAAGATGTGTCGTCGACGCGACAAATTAATTGAATGAAGCCACCCTTTTGCCTCTGGCGGGGCTGCCCATGCCATCTCGGGCCTCCCTTGAATATTTTCGAGTCGGCTTTTAGCCCAATGGCTTTGAGCTTTGTTTTCCTTGCTTAAACGTTCTCGGGGGCCTTTGTTTGAAAGGCATTAATGACTTTTTCGCTCTCAATATTAATTTGACTGCCGCTTTAACGAGAGGTAATGTACTTTCGTTGAAAGCATTATCGGGCTTTCCTTGGCGCTTTTTGGCTCGGCCTCTCGGCTCTCGTGCGAGAAAATGAAGACGATTTCGCGAAAAAAAAAAAATAATAATAATATCGTCGTATTTTTAAAAGCACATTTCAAAGTACGGGCTGCTAATAAAGCTGCTGGGAACTTTACCAACCGCAGCACAACGGCAAACTATTTGAGCGTCGCCAACATACCATAACGAAATTCATCATAAATCAACTCGTCCCATTTAAACAAACAATGAAGAAAAAACGATAGAGAAAGAGGTCCGCTCGATAAATGTCGACGATCGATTTTTAACCATACGACGAAATTAATTAAAATTTAATTAAAATCCTTATTAAAAAGCTCCCGATGTAATATCATAATTGGGAAATTGAGAATACTTGCATTAGTGCAACTTGCAAGTGCGATAATTTCAATTCTTTGCATCGATTGCGCTTCGATGCAACCATTCAAATGTATTCAAATTATGACATAAGAGCGATAAATATTTTTTATACATCGTTGCGTAAGGGAATTTATCCTGAAAAGCAAGCCTCGTAAAAATTCGCGGCAGTCTCGAATTCCATGCCCCGGTAATAAATACGAGAGAATTATCGAATCGGCCGACGACGGATAATACACAAGCGTAAGCCAATCGACGTCTCCATTTGTTTACCAAACGCCTGACAAAATTGAAAGTCCTACCGCGGCCATTCATCGCCGACAACAATGATGTTTTGGCCAGCAAGATTCGTAACGACAATTGGCGCAACCTTCGAGAGTCCGGCGGCCCCCTCTAATCAAGCCTCGAAAGAGGAAGGGGGCTCGGAACAAAGCTTCGTCGCCCGGTCGAAGATGCGGGCGTCGCGCCGGCATGACGTCGGCCCGCTCCTTATCCACGACAACGTCTTCCTCGCTCGCTTAAATTGCCCTCGATGTGGGTTTTGCTCGCTTTTAAAAGGACCGGAGAAGCCAGCAATTTCCTTATCCGATTGGGCTTATCGGGATTCCTGTCCCCGGGGAAGAGCGATAAGTTACGACGTTCGATGCATCCTTACCTGGATGGATGGCTGCTTGTGTTGTTTGTCGAGCAATTAATTATTCCCGAGCTTTACTCGTTCCCAATGGCTCGAGTGCCTTGCGATTTCGGCGCTCGGCTTTTCAATTTATCCTCACATTCAATTGTAATTCGTAAATTATCTGTCAATTTTCTTTTTCCTCTTCCTTTTTTCTTCTTCTTTTTTTCCTCTCTCTTTTTTTTCTTTTTTTCATCCGACTAATTTTTGTTTCTCCATACTTTGCAGAGCGAATGCTCACGTAATACATCATTAATCGGAAAACACCTGCATCGTTTTTTACAACAACGTCATAAATTACGCATTAAATGCAACTCTTTGCAGCAATTCCATGTACCCCATCATTCGAAATATTACGCTCCAAACCCTCGAGCCCCGTCCCAATGGACATCTTCTTGTGGTTTCGTTCCCGCGCGATCCAACCGCCACCCCCGTGTACGGATCGTCGGGCTCCTCGTCGTTAATATCCCCCGCACGAGTTTCTCACGAGTAGCTCGACCCCTCCCCCCTCCCGCCGCGCCAACGTGAAGCATGACCTTGGCGGAGGAAAGGGAAGGTCCGCGAACCCGACATATGGCCTGGTATGGACTTTTAAACTCCTAGTAGCTCGTCGTCGTGAAAGGCCCTCCCCGCCATATGTCGCTGCCCTCTTATCGTCTCGGGGCCCGAACTTGCGGCCTTAGCTTTTCGGTAAGATCGCTCCTATTCGATTTCCCTCCGTCGATCAAAGCCAAACGACAATCCTTACTTCACGACGTCGCGAACGCTCAGGATCTCTCCGCGCTCACGTCGTATCGACGGCTCCTGCGTTATCCCGGCGATCCTCGGCCAATTTGTTCCTCGCGTCCTTCACTCTCTCAGCCACTGCGTGTCACTCGATGTCGCTTACTTCGTGCCCAAACATCCCTTGGATTAAGCAAATTTCGCCTACTCTAGAATCGCGTATCTTGGTGCTCTACAATGCCACCGCATCGCCAATTATCTCCCCACTCGCCATCCCAATAAATCGTCTAAAAATAAAGATAGACAAAAGAAAACTCTCTCTATCTCTATCTCTCTCTCTCTCTCTCTCTCTCTCTCTCTCCAAACCATTAGGCTTCACGAAACGAAGTTGCCTAATTGATTATCGGCGAGCTCTTGGCTTATGAATTATCCCATACAGGTCACATGAAAATTCACTTAAATTTTGATGGATTTCCGAGGTCTCGCCACGCTGTGTCGTCGTTACAACATTCACCGGCCAAGTCGATATTCCACTCGAGAATGCGCAACGCGTGTCTATCAACAACTCCTTTCGAGTACGTCGTGCGACAAGTCGTTTACGCATTCTACGGGTACGTGGTCTCGACTATCCCGAGCCTATTCAAGCCAGGGTGAAATAAGGCCCGACGTTTCCGGTAACACGTGGCGGGGATCACTGGACCGCTTCCGCCTCGAGCTGCCAAAGTGAACTGCACTTCACGTTCTCGGCAGGACGCAAGAAAACGGTGCCCATTTGCGTATTGGAGCACACATGTTATGGACAATCGACCTATTGAAGTTCTATTTATTTACGTCGTGGCTATCCATTCCACTCACGGTTGATTACTTTTTCAATGATAAGAATTACTCGATAAGCTACTATCGTCGCTTTCATTTTTAATCTTTCAATAAAAATGCAGAGAATTATGATAAATCGACAATTTTACGCTGCTTTGAAAATACAACGAACGATTCTTATTGATGAAGCTTTTTCACTTGCAACGTGCAACAAAACGCAACCCATACGCATGACGCTGGTTTATTATTTCAAAATCTAATTGACTTCTTCAAAGAGCGATACCGCCGACAATGTAGCATTAACACAACTATCGAGTTTGAAAATAAAATTCTGAACCCTCCTAATTTCTTAAAAAGTAATGTATCTTAATTATAAAATTATATGCTAATTGCATCAGTTGTTGTGTCCGTGCGTGCGTGCGTGCGTGCGTGCGCGCACACGTGTGTTCGTGTATGACAAAAGGGAGGGAGGGAGAGAGAGAGAGAGAGAGAGAGAGAGAGAGAGAGAGACTGCATGATTGGGGTCCGAGCAAATGTAATTTCGGAGCTGCCGCAAGGAAGTTTTTTAAATATAAAGTCACTTGCTGGTCATTCCTCGTAAAGCCAGTTTGTTTACCATTAATAATCCTAATGCAGAAAGCTCCACATGCGCCATTCCTACTGGCTGCATTATCGAGTTACTCATCTAAAGCTGAAAAAGTTCCACATTCCCAGTGCGCGCATTATCGAGTTACTCATCTAAAAATTGACGAGTCAGACGACCTGTCATAAAGTGGCGCCACGGACTTGTCCTAGGGGAGCAGGCGGTGGAGCAAAGGTGCCAGCGGTTATCATAAAAGGCCGGTATCGGACCGCTCGAAGGACAAAGTCAGACAGACGCGCCGAAGGAAGAGGATATCGTGGAAGCGCGTGGGAGACGTGTGTGCCACGTGGCCTGCACGAAGCACACGATCCTCGGATAGGCGATACGGCATGCGTGACTGCGGGCAAAGTGGTCGTTTTTCCAGACGTGTCATGGGTGAACCTCACTCTCCCTCCGTCCTCTCTTTCTTCTCCTTCTCATTCTCTTCCTCCGAACCTTCCTCCGACCCCCAACCCCCCCCCCTCCCCCCACCTCCCTCCATGACTCCTCCTTCTCCTCCATAGCCGCTGCCGCAGCCGCAGCCGCCTTTGCCTCCTCCTCCTCCTTCCTACTCCTCCTCCTCCTCCTTCTTCCTACTCCTCCTCCTTTTCCTCCTCCTTCTCCTCCTCCTCTTTCTCCTCTTCCTCCTCTTCCTCCTCTTCCTCCTCTTCCTCCTCCTCATCCAGCGAGCTGGAAAGTAATGACACTTCTATTTTCGGCTTCCGTGCACACACACGTGTGCCCTCCAAGTGGTTCTCTCGTGTTTTTTCTTTCCCTCCGCACTCTCTCACCCTCTCACTCACTCACTCGCTCACTCACTCACTCACTTACTATCTGTCGCGGTCTGTCTCGCTCTCTGCCGACCTATCTGCCGCTCTATCTCACTCTCGCTCTTTTTCTTCCTCCTTCGACTTTTCTCGCATGGAGAAGACGTCGCGACGGGACACGAGTTTCTACTTGCCGGTGGCTTCCTTCTGTCTGGCTCTTGTTATTCTTTTTACTATTTTCTCACACGTGACGGTTTTCTTAGGAGGGGACCAGTGGCACGCATGGACTCCACTTCGCTCGCTTAAGTGTTTCGACGTTATGGATTATTTTTTTCTTCTTTCCCTTTCTACTCTTTTGAGAATCGGAGTTGAACGACTGCCTGACTGACGCTTTGACGGATTTCAAATTTTTGCGCATCACCGATTCCTTTCCTCCCCCCTCCCCCACTTACCAATAACATAATATTGCCCAGAGTAAAAAAAATAAAAAAAAAAGAAAATGAAGAAGAAACCTTCCTACCGTCCTTAATATTGTTATTTAATAGCGAAAATGATTATACGTATTTGGCGAAATTTTCAAGGCGCTTCATCATTTAACATATCTGGATGGTTCGTACGCGCATTCGTCGGGTATTCGCATGCAGTTTGAAACGATTGGATTGTACTTTCTTTGGAAATATTTAAAAGTTGTCGTGTACTCGACGACAGAGCTTGTATTGTATTTTCTAAATTGCGAAAGGAGACAACACAGGCCCTAATACTACTACTAATAGCATGTGATTATGTGCATTAAAAACGTCTAGAAATTGTCAGTAATACTTGAGTAATTTCTTAAACATTCAACACATGGACTAATTTCTCTCCAAATACCTGTTTATACGTCGCTTCGCACATGTTACCAGACAAAAATAGAGAAGAGTAGAAAATTACCCTTTTCCTTATATCCTTCTTTTTCCTACAAGAAAACAGGTTGCGCGTACCGTCCTTTATATTGTTACATTTTTCGAGAATTAATTACCGTGTAAAATACACTTCATCAATCATTCACCGACTAATTATCAGTTAAAATATTTTATTCTTATGAAAAAGGCATTGAAGACAATTCTTCCCGTACACGAGATAAAAGCCTTTCAAAGGCAAAGATGAGTGCGGGGCTATTTGCAACAACGTCGAGCATAGAAGTCCTCCTCCCCGGCATGGTAATTATTAATCAAACGTAGGAGAAACGAGCGAAGTATGAAGTGGGAGGTTGAGCAAAGGTTGCGATAGCGTTGAAAAATCTAGCGACTAATCCAGGTAAGTTAATCATCGCGCATCAATCGGAATGGCTACCTTGCGCAGTCTCGTTGTAAAGTTACGGTAACAGATGTAATGTAGAGGCAGCATAGATTTTCGGCATCAAGATTATCGATTGGGGCCCCGGGGCCACGCACTGCACATGTTGCCCAAAGCAGCTACGCGGGAGGACGCGTCTTGGAAGAGGAGGAAGGTTGCGAGGCAAGCAGGCAAGCGGGCAGGTTGAAAGTCGAGGAGGAGGTGAGGGAGGTTATTGGGATTATTGGGATTGGATTTGGTGGGCGGGATGGGAGAGTCGGAGGAGTAGGAGCGGTGGATGGGATTTGGGTGAGGGGTAATGTTATGAGGGGCGTGGTGATGAGGGGATGGGTCGGGGGGTACATGGAAAAATTGAGGACTCACCTCGAACTCGCGAGCGCAGCCCGGGAGAGGGTCGTCAGACGTGCGCGAGCCTCTGCTGGGCCGTGAGTTGTTGGTGGTGTGTCTGCTGATGCGCCTGCTGATGCTGCCCGACGTGATGATGATGATGATGATGATGGTGATGATGGGCCTGGAGCTGATGGCTTATTCGGCCGTGCTCCTGCTCCCACCAGCTGACCACGTCCAGGAACTCGGTGCCGCTGTCAGCGGCGAGCTCGTGCTTGTAGTAGGTGGTACCCGGGAGGCCGTCGGCACTCGCAGCGACGTAAACCAGCTGGGCACCGGCCGCCGCAGCCTCTTCGTCACCCTCGAGCTTCAGCGGGACGAGGCGCCCGGTCTCCGGATTCTCGATCAGGATCTCACCTGTGTAGGGTGTAGGGACGGTAAGGAGGGGCGCGCTGTCCTCTTCGTTCGAGCGGCGACTCTCGTCCTCGTCCAGCATACAGATCTCGCGCTTAATCGTGGCCAAACTGCTGCTCGTAATAGGCGAGGTCGAATGTACGAGGATTGGCGAAAAGCCACTCATAATGTTGTTGTTGTTGTTGTTGTTGTTGTTGTTGTTGTTGATAATTATACTGCTATTGCTGTTGCTACAGCTGCTAATATTGTGGTTATTGGCGTTGTTGTTGTTTAGGGGCTCGATGTTTTCTTCGTCGCCGAAGGAGGATTGACGGGAGGTGTAATACGTCGTCGGGGAGTTGCGTCGACGACGTGGCGCTGAACTCAATAGTGTGCGATCTCGATTTTGATTCTCCGAAAGTCTGAAATTTAGGGAAGACATGTTATTAATTAAATTTCTTGTAATTTAATAAACATCGATGCCGAGGATTATAAGTACAAGGAATTTACTTTGCGCGATTGTTGCCGATGCACGTTCGGCAAATATGTTGCACTTGAGGGGACAGCCTGAATAAATAATTTTAACGATTAATGTTCTAATAATCGTGTCTAGCTGTGTTAATAAGCGCTCGTTACTTTGGCGTAAGCAACTTGAAATTCATCATTTACAATAAAGGAGAATGTGCATGATGTTTTCAGCGAGCGATACAAACAACATACTAGCAATCGGTACTTCCTCTGTATAATTTTAAATTTAATAAATTAAATAATTTAAGTGAATTTCTTTTTAATTGGAAATTTGACGTTTCACTTTGCCTAATTGATTCGCGTACGTCGAACGAATAAATTTATAAAAATTAGCGCTTAATTTAATTTAGAAATTAATCGATCGAGTCCTTGAATCGGTGAAAAAGCAGTAAAATATATCGTAGATGGATACCGCAAATCGCAAACGTTAATTATTAAGAGGGACGTAATATAAAACTATAATTAATAATTGCGTGTAAAACATGAATTTTAAACATATTTTTAAAAATAGCTATAATTATAATATTAATGAAAACCATCAGTCAACTAAAGCCTCGGAGCTCTGTTTCTTAACTTCGAAAAATTTCATAATATCTCCAAAACAATAACCCTGGCTCGAATAAACATTCATTACAAGCATAATAATTAAGTATTTAAGTAAAAAATTATAATTACATAGAACGCTTTAATACTTACAAGCCTGATCATTTCAACTATTTTTGCTTTTTTCCTCAATCATAAGATTTTTATGCATATACTTTAAAAGACTGGTATTTTAATTTCACGATATTGTTCACATTATAAACAATAAAGCAAACGATTTTCATTCTCATTTGCATGGCGAAATTTTTAATCTCATCATTATTTATCAATATTTTATTATATCGCGACTAATTTACTTTTGTGTTATCATAGCATAGTTAGTAACGCGGGAAATGGAGAAAAAACGATTGGTTAAACGATAAAATGCAATTCGGTTGCTCGTTCTCGGTTCAAATGATTCTAGCATTGTCAATGAGCGACAAGGTTTTGTGAACTTTTCCGAAAGAAAAGCCACTGGGTATGGTACTGCATGCTGATCATTGACTTGATCGCTCCAGAAATTACATGAAACGCATCGGCTGGAATCTCAAATTCATCGTTTCCCGATCCTCCAACGTATTCTCGTTAATTGCCAAGGCAAATAATGCAGGCGAAGCCCTTTAAATGGCAGCTCCAGTTAAGCCGAGAACATTCCCGGATGTCTGGCTCGGAAAGGAGAAAAAAAGGGGCCCCGAGGAAATGCCGCCTCTCGTCCACCGGTAGAGAAGGAAAGAGGAAGGGCCCGGGAGGAAGGGAAGCCTCGCACGTACCTGTTCTGGGCTACGCCGTCATCCCGGAAGCGTTTGGCCTCCCGCCTCTCCTTCTCGCTGTCATCCTCGTCGTCGTCCATGAGGTAGGGCTCGGGCTCGTCGATGTTCGTGGTATCGCCGGGCTCGTCGAGCTCCGAGCTGCCGAGGCAAAGGACGTCGCCGCCCGAGCCGTTGTGCGTGCTCCCGGAGTAGACACTGCCCGCGGGCGAAGGTATCATCATGGAGGAGTCGTTGGGGTTGCGACAAGAGTCCGCGTACTCGAGGCCATCGGCCTCAGCGAGGAGCCTCTTCAGGCCCCTAATGTACTCCACGGCCATGCGTAGGGTCTCAACCTTCGAGAGCTTCTTGCCCCGGTCGCCGTAACCTTGTGCCACGTGGCTGGGAATGTGTTGACGGAGGGTGGCGAAGCCGTCAATGGTGTGCGAGATGGGGTGGTGGGGGGGGGGGGGGGGGGGGGGACGTTTAGTCGCTTGATCGAGACGGTGTGCTGGAATCTACTAAATTTACTTGCGAACGATCGTTAATGATAGATCGAGCGGAATTAAATCGTTGTTTATGAATTCACGAGGCACGTCAACATTGTCAGCTACTAGAATTAAGTATTGTGGTATATTTTGGCTTGCGATATCGTTATTCTAAGTTACACGAGTATAATTTTCAGACTGCCGGTCAAATAATAATCTTCGCGTCGTTCAAGTGTTAGTTTGTGTTGTGTGACAATTATATCAAAAACAGTGCCTACGCCTATTACTCCCTACGACTAGAATAGATCGAGCATGATTTGATTTGTTCACTTAAATTTGATCGATCGATTTAACGTTTGCCTCGACGTCAAAATGTCTCTTAAAACAGTGTTGGTAGCTTAACGAAAGTATACGTGTTTCGGATTGACTTGTGAAGAATTTTCAATAGGGCAAGAAATTTAGAAACTTTTATCGGGCACGACGAATGTATTTATACGTCGCTAACACTTTACTTATTAAGAGGAGACAAAACCTTAAGATTTTTCGTGTGTTTAAATAAGAAAAATAATAAAAAAATAATAAAAAAAAAAAAAAGAAAAAAAAAACGAAAACTAAAAGAAAAGAAAGAAAGAAAGAAAGAGAAAATCCACGTTTATTAATATGGAAGCTGCTTAAATTGATAAATACGTTTCCTCAATAAATACTTGTGAAATAAGCCAAGTTAATCGAAGAGTAATGGAAGTTTTCTGGTATTAAATTAGCAATGACGTAAGCATTCCTAACCTTAATTTTAAAAACGCTTGGTGCCAAACAATTTTTGTTATTAAACGTACGTGCATAATTAATGACTCGAATGGTCTCGTCTTTCGTAGGAAAATTATTAATTAACTAAGAGCATTAAATCCTTGGCTTATAATTTCCTTATTGCGCGAGGAATAATGTTAATAAATTGATGGTAAGAAAGTTTAATAAAAGATACACTGTAAAGTATCGTGCATAATGAATGATAAATGCCAATAGTTTTGATATATAGAAGCGTGCTAATCATCGTTTTATTATTAAAATATTGCTGAAAATGATAATTTCAATTGTCAAAGTTTGACGAGGCTGTATCAAGGGCTAGCAATTTGCACCATCAAGCATCAACCATAGGCAGATAAAAATTAATGAGTCGAAAGATGCAGTGTTTCGTTTAATTAACTATATCAAATTCTAGGCAATAAAAGCTCGTACACATTCACGTTACCCGTTCACGCCTTTAGATAATGCTTTTTCTTTCCGCTGATAATGATCAAATTTTATTTTACTTTTTTCTGGCGATACACTTTGCTTGCCTCGCGCTAGGGCATTATTAAATTTTTTTATAACGTTAACCTTCATACGCACTGTGTGAATTTTATTAGAACAAATCCAGCATTAAGACGTATCATTTTTATATTTACCCAAATGTATTTACGTATATTAAAATATTTAACCGCGTAAGAATGGTGGAAAAGCATATTATTATGAAAATTCAACGTTATAAGCCGCGGATGGGGAAGCCGACGATCTCTCACGTACACTCGTATAGAAATTTCATTCTTTGAGGTAACATATATATATATATATATATATATATATATATATATATATATGCGTTTGACGCTTTAACAGCAACATGCGCATTCGTATACGCGCACACGTACACATTGTTGTATTTACGCATCGCGACGTATAATTTTCTGGTGGCTCAAGTGGCCGATAGCAATTCCACTTTCCATAAGTATATAACGCACCCACACGCGCACGTGCACGCATATAGAAATGTAATGCTTGGATGTAGCATGTGCGTTGGAGGCGTTAACGCTCCATTGTCGAAATCGTTGCAGAAGACTTCGGTCAAGTCCGCAACTCTGTACAACCTTCGATATCTTCATTATTTGCGTGAATAGAGACAAGCACAATGTACGGTGTCCGGCACTTTGCGCAGCACGTGCAAACCGATCGCTGCATTTACCGAGTGCATTTACCGCGCGCGCTCTCTCTCTCTCTCTCTCTCTCTCTCTCTCTCTCTCTCTCTCTCTCGATCTTTCTTGATCTCTCTCTCTCTCTCTCTCTCTCTCTCTCTCTTTCGCTCTCTCTCTCTCTCTCTCTCTCTCTATAGTGCCCTGACGTACACACGCACACGCACACGCACATACGCACACACGCACACGCACACACGCACACGCACAGGCACACACGCACACATCCCATGCAGATACGATTGTTCACTCCAGCCTGGGTCAACACCTCCTCGTGCATCACTTCCGTCCCGCGTCGAGGGCGCTTCCCGCACGGGACATTAACTCGACACAAAAGACCGACGATTGGGAGTTCGGTCCGTTACCTGTTTCACCCTATTCCTCTCGCGCGCGTTCCTTTTGGCCACGGCGATCGGTGGCGGCTGTCCGTTCTTGCCGTGCTTCTTCAACCTGGAGGGATCGTAGGGCGGTAGCACCAGTTGCTGCTGCTGCTGTTGCTGCTGCTGCTGCTGTTGTTGTTGGACATCCCTCCTCGACGCATCGCTCCTCTCTTGGGACTCGAGCTTCTTTGGCACTCCGGGGTTCTCGCGCAGGCTGCGCAGGAGCAGAAGCTGCTGCTCCTCGGCGCGCCCGTAGACGGCGATGCCCATTGTCGACATTCTCGGGCTCAGGCCATCGGAGTGCGCGGATTGTCCAGCACTGGCCCGCGTGCCCGCCGCGTGTGGAATGAGGCGCGCGTCGGTTGCGCGTCGGATGGTTTGAATTTCAGCGCGCGCGCAGACACACGGGGAGAAGGGGAGAGAGTCGCGTGCGTGCGCGAGGGAATGGGGGGAGAGGCGGCGGCGGCGGCGGCGGCGGCGGCGGCGGCGGCAGCGGGCCACATCCCCCTTGGCTTTTTGTTGGGCACGAGGGGAGAGATCCGGAGGGAAGCGGACGTGGTGGGGAGCGGGAGCACGCGCCGCACGCGCGGTAGCAACAGCGACGGCGCGAAAGGATGCTCTCTCTCTCTCTCTCTCTCTCTCTCTCTCTCCCTCTCTCCCTCTCTGCCTCTCACAAAGCTCTCTGTGGGACGCGAACCTTTTGTGCGCCTACCCTCGTATGGGCACGGAGACGCCAAACGAGAAATATAAGGTGTACTTTAAATAATGGACGCTCGCTTAATTTTTCGGTGAAGCGCGCGCGCGCGCGCGCTCACGCATAGACGAATCTACTGGGGCGCCACGAGGATTACCGAGGATATTCCATGTACGTGGCTTAAAAAGTTTTACCTCGTACTATTGGCTTTTAAGTAAGTTGGTATGACCGGTCAGCTAGTGCCTATCCTACCCCCGTCTACCATAAATTTTACAAGGCTCGAGGCGTTCTGTTGCTTCGCCTTTCATTAGAGAAAAAGTGCCCTCTTATTTCGTGTAGGACAGCGCTAATAGATATTGCACTAGAGGATTCGTCGAAATATTTTGCACACCTAGCGGACGACTATGTAAGCAGCCGGGAAAAGCTTTTATAATGAAAATGCGCTGCAACTAAATTATTGACAAATTATGCTGACACCAGTGCTCCTAACTATAATTAATATATCGAAGAAGAAAATATATTTATTCGATATTTCATATCTTCCTAATCTCCGTCGTCTTCGTGTTTATAAAGTATTACGACGGTTGTATGCTTTTATATTTAATCTTGAAGATGTACTCTAAGATTAAACTTACGGTAAAATACACCGAACGTGGCCATAAGGAATTTTAATCAAATTAGCATTTCACATAGAATAACGTAGAATAAATGTATTTGGATGAAAAACACAAAAAGAAAAAGAAAAAACATAATTAACTTATTTAAATTTGTACTAAATGCTGTGAAATAGAAGTGTATTTTAAACATCGCGTCAATTTAATTGGAATACATGGATTGTATATGTTTGTGTGTTTGTGTTTGCGTGTGCTTGTGTGCGTGTGTTGGTGTATGATAGAAATGCGTCAGAAATATTGGATATTATCAAGTGAAATTATCAATATTGAATATTGAGCTAAATAAGTTTAAGCTTAATCGCTGAATTAGTTAGGTGCAGTTTGTAATTTTGTCACCCCTTCATATATAATATGATACCTTTCGTGAATAGTTGTGAAAAGATCGTAAAAGGCCCGCAAATGCAGCCGACGCTTCGAAAATGGAGAAAAGAAGAAAAAAAAAAAAAGAAGAAGAAACAAAAACCCCCCGGAGCAGGACAAATAATCAAATGCTCCGTTGCCACGTAATGGATCCATCAGCACTCGTCAACGTGAATAAATTTACAAAAAAAAAAAAAAAAATAAAATAAAAAGAAAAGATAAAAAAAAATTCACCACGGCTGATTACAAAGAGTACGTACGGTGCTACTCAAAAGAGACAGATAAACAGAATCCCGTGTGCTTCCCCTCCCTGCCACGAGCTATTCGCGCTAAAATAAGGCTCGACGAGTAGGATCATTCGCGTACGTGCCCCGCTCTCCTCCAAGGGTGGCAGCGACGACAGGGTGGATGCTTGTTGCGTGCATGCGTGCGTGCGTGCGTGCGCTGTGCGATGGATCGGGGCGGGGAGGGTGAGCGAGGT